>NC_091294.1:75854532-75902596 GCF_038502225.1 Cherax quadricarinatus | reverse complement strand
CGGTCACAGTCACACAACGGTGGTCATTCACACTACAGTGGTCACAGTAACAGCAGTGGTCAGTCACACTACAGTGGTCACAGTAACACTACAGTGGTCACAGTAACACTATAGTGGTCACAGTCACACTACAGTGATCACAGTCACACTATAGTGGTCACAGTCACATTACAGTGGTCACAGTCACACTACAGTGGTGTCAGTCACACTACTGTGGTCACAGTCACACTACAGTGCGCACAGTCATACTACAATGGTTACAGTCACACTACAGTGGTGTCAGTCACACTACAGTGATCACAGTCACACTACAGTGGTCACAGTCACACTACAGTGGTCACAATCACACTACAGTGGTTGCAGTCACACTACAGTGGTCACAATCACACTACAATGGTCACAGTCACATTACAGTGGTCACAGTCACACTACAGTGATCACAGTCACACTACAGTAGTCACAGTAACACTATAGTGGTCACAGTCACACTGCAGTGATCACAGTCACACTGTAGTGGTCACAGTCACATTACAGTGGTCACATTCACACTACAGTGGTCACAGTCACACTTCAGTGGTATCTCAGCATCGCAATTCTCTCATCTCCTGTACCGGACGCAAATGGAATAGTACAGAGTGCGGCTGAAGTCGAGAAGTCATTTAAATATTTTATCACTGGAGATGTGATGGGACTCAACCAATGTAGCCACAAGTTATCATATGGAAACTAATAACCAAACTTCTTAAAGTTAAATGGAAAATTAAGACAAACGCAGACCAAATGTAATTCAGAATTTTCCATGGGATTACACAGACCGGGGTTTACACAGGCATTTAAACTTCAAGTAATCAGCAGGTAGGGTTGAAACTAATCAGATGAGATATTAAGACATTTCTGCATGAAAATTTGTATTTAAAATCCCCCCCCCCCCCCCCCTCCTTCCCCCTCCCCCCCTCCTCCCTCCTTCCCCCCCCCCCACAAAAAATGGAACCTTCCCAGGCCAGAATAAATCCAAACTTTTCTAAGCGAAAATTTTGGATTTATGTTGACCTGTGTATGGTTCAATTTTTTTTTTGGGGGGGGGCGGGGGAAACACTGGAAAATTTTAAATACAGCTTTTACGTAAGTTCTATGTAAGCTTAGAATACATAACGTATATATATTTATAACAATTGTCTCGAGGACACAGATGTTACAGTTATATAAATGATTATTATGATGATTTTTGCTTCGATAACCTCATGAAATCAAAGAATAATAATAATAATAATAATAATAATAATAATAATAATAATAATAATAATAATAATAATAATAATAATAATAATAATATCTTTATTACTACCAGTACATGTACAAGGTATACAGACCATAGTTGACATCACTGACATACTGCTATATAGAAAGTCACTTGTTATGCTGAGCATTTCCCGGAGATTAGGTCAATTTTGCCCCAGGATGCGACCCACACCAGTCCACTAACACTCAGGTACCTATTTTACTGATGGGTGAACATAGACAGCAGGTGTCTTAAGGAAACACGTCCCTAATGTTTTCCAGCCGTACCGGGATTCGAGCCCTGACTTCCCTATGTAAACTATGCTGCATCCCAGTATGGAATACTGTAAACCCCTGCAGTAGTGGTTGTTTTGTATCAGCGAAGTATGATCTCTTATGAACTTAGCGGTAACAACATCCGGTCTTGTGGAAAAATGGCAGCGTTGAAAGTGACTACTAGTCTGGTGGGAAGACCGATGGTGGCTGCTGCTGGGGCACTCCTTAGGAGCCGTCTGAATTAGTGGGATATTCCTCTTGCAGTCGTGGATGACGTGTGGAGGAAACGTAAGGGTGACAGGTGTCCACGGTGCATTTCTGTTCATCTGTCAAAAATTTCGTCGTCACAGATCTTGAAGGCACGTAGGAAGAAATCTGTGACGACGCCATGTTTGGTTTTTTGGTCACAGTGAGGAATAAATAATTGTATCACCCTTATTGATGTGTTTCTGATATATAATGTTTGACAGTGTTAGCTTCCTTGTTGAGAAAGACGTCAATAATGGGCAAGGAGTCGTCTTTTTCCTCCTGAATGAAGTGCACAGAATGTCCACAGAGTTAAGAGCATCTCTGAAGTGGATGTCCAGAACGTCTAAAGACGATAATTAGTACTATACGTTATAAACATACCTCAGTCACATGATGTGTCGAAGGATATTGTTGAAACAGTCTTTCTTCAGGTGCTGGAGACAATTGTTGGTCAGGACGGAACTGAGGGATAATATTGCCGCACTTCTGTGGCGTCAGGTTAAATGATGGTTCAACAGTGTTCACGAAATCCTGTTTGGTAAGGGGGTAGAGATAGATCACGATCACGGGGTCTGAAGTATATACATGACGTTCTGGTCATCGTCTCTACTCATTTAAACCTCCACCAGTTTATACCTTTGTATGTGGCATTCAGCATAATCTGTCTTGCAAACTAAACCAGGTTTCGGTTGATGCGATAATATCCATGATTCCTTCACATGCAATTAGTTCAAGTTCATTTATCTTATTTCTAACACTCCTGTTGTACAGTAGATCTTATGTTAGTTACTCACCACTGTCTGTCTAAATTATCCCAGCTGTCAACGAATGAGAATGCAAATTCTTTGCAGGAATTATTTAGTCAGCAGTTTAAAAGTTTAAACCAGCTGCCTCAGACATCCATTCACTGCCTCCTCTTTTTCTACGAAAAATGCTGTATGTGATCAGTATTCCTCTCTTGGACCCTATTAAATCTGCAAAATAGACTAGCAGGTCCTGTCTCCTATCCATCCCAATATCATTTCCTTCAGCAGTGAAACAGATAATGGGCTCGTTCCCATTACCCGATATGACATTATCCATTCTGTTGACCATGTCACCAACACCATTTGATTTCCTCCCCTCAAACCTACTTTACGATCCTTAATATTATCCTTCTCCCTTTACTTCAATCCACTTCTAATTTATTACTGCTTAAAACGTCCTCAGTATTACATCACTTCGTAATTCCTAACCACTTTGCACTCATTATACTTATTCAAATGCCTTTTCATTATCTGGTTTTCCTCCCTGAGAAGCAAAGTCTCATTTGACACCATTCTAAACTCTGATTTCAAAACACTGAAACAGTTCTCAAACTTCACAGAGCAAAGTGTGTTAGAGGGAACACACAGGTGAGTACAGGTAGAACCGTCAGTGATCACTTACCTCAGAAATCTAACCACAGGAAGGGAACAGAACCAAACGCACGATCCTCGAGTCAGCTACCATTCATCTTACTGAGACAATCGAGCATAATGTTGGAATGTACACCGCTGGTTTAAATCAACCCTTACATCATCCACGATTTACATACAATAAATTGTACCTATATGTGGCCCCTCGCCTTACCTCTTTTACCCCACCCTTGAGTTTTTCCTTTTTCTCCCACCTTTGACCTCTCCTAACTTGACCTCTGGGCTCTTGGTGTACCCAATAAAGTCCAGTCCTGGACGAAACGTTATAGCATTAACAAAATTTTCCTTGCAGTATACTGTCAGCTTTTCCACTTACCAGCTTACGACATCATTTACCATCATTCAGTGACACGAATTTGCGTTTGACATTTTTCACTTGTCACCGCGTGGAGTTTCATACTTCTTCAAGGGAAACATTATTGGAACAATATGACAGTGCCTGATGAAAGGAGTTGGGGACGACGACACTGACTGATTGCGTTGGAAAGATTAGCTTGCAATAATGTTATGGCGACGATAACGATGTTGCAAGGTGGTAGGTCCGCAGGTGGTAGGCACAGAGGGTGGCTGGCAGATAAATGATAGGAGTGTAGGTAGCGTGTGTGCATAGGTGGTAGGTCCAGCATGGTAGACACAAGGGGTTGTAGACGCGTTATTGGTAGGTGCTTAGCGAGGCAGGTTGCATCGAAGGATACACTGGACTATACAAAGAGGTTTTGCGATAAGTAATCGCAGTAACATTAACGTGATGATGATGATTATGATGATGATGCAGATTGTTGTGAAAGTGGCTTTTGATATTTAACCTGTAAAGAAGTGTTGGTGGTGTTAGTAACACTGATGTTGACTGAGGTGAGGACCTTAGTAAGTTCAGTGCGGGTTGATGACTGTAGTGAGAATAATGACAGTAAAGTTACTGAAATAAATTAGACACATATGCAACTCTTGGGTATCATAATTGAGGAAACGTTTCGCCGCACAGTGGCTTCATCAGTCCATACAAAGGAGAAGCTTGAAGAACAGGAGGAGAATGAGGTAATCAGTCCCTCAATCTTGAGTCGATGTGGTCAGTCCATCAATGTGTACATAACAGATATGCCAATAATATTTCATCGATTGTGGATTGTCGACAGAGTATAAATTTTATCCGCCATTATTATTCTGAACCTAGCTATTAAAATCATTATCAATCACTATCAGGTAATCATCACACCAGTCACCATTAAATCCATAATGCAAATATTGTCTATTAAAAAACCTTGCATTAGCTAAAACTAACTTTATGCCTATTTGTGAGCAATATAACCTTCCCAGCAGGCATGTGTAAGTTCATGTGTATGTTATCCCAGGTTGTCTACACATATGCTGCTATGTATGATAATCTATGTAACTGTATTTGTGTATACCTGAATAAACTTACTTATGGTGCTACCATAAGTCTGACTCTTATAGTTACTCCTTCACTGTGGGAGAAAACTTCTCCACCCATGAGAGAAAACGTACCAATGTTTAGACGTATTGTCGACAGTAAGTTTATTCAGGTATACACAGATACAGTTACAATTATTATATATATCAGCATATGTGTAGAGAACCCAGGATAACCCAATGACTTTTTTGGGTTATCTTAGGTTGTCTACACATATGCTGCTATGTATGATAATCTATGCAACTCAATTTGTGTATACCTGAATAATCTTACTTACTTACTACTTACATAGCAGCATATGTGTAGAGAACATAGAATAACCCAGAAAAGTCAGTCAGAGTGACTTATTTCTAGTAAGCATTACATGCACTTATCATTGTGTCATCGACACCATGCCTAACCCTTCTAGGGTAGGGTAGGTGCCTGAGCCCGAGCCTTTAGCTCACAAGACTGTCATTCCCATTAGTCCCCTTGGGGCGGGGATGGCAGACCAGAGAGGCCTAGCTTGTGGCTAGGCCTGGGGACAGTTGGTCCCAAAGATGAGGAGGTACTTGTGCCTCCTCCCATGGGGGACTTAGGTCTCAGACACTCCCTAAAGAGGGAGCCAAGGCCGGGCCACCACTTGGTAAAGGCCCGGGCCGGGAGAATACCGGCTAATCTTTAATAATAATCATTGTGTACCATTATACATAATGTTAAAATAATACACATGACCATTAACAGCTGTAAATAAAACATTTACAAATATATGAAAACTCTCATTATACTTTTAGTTACAATGCAAAGAAAATAAAGAGGGCGTGTGTATTTCCCTGTCTTTCAATATCGTGTTTATTTTTCCCTTATAATCTACCTCGTCCATAATTACTATCGCATTTGCTTTGTCTGTTTCGTAAGGTGAAGTCCAGGATCCTCCCTTAACTCATGGCATAACTTAACAAATCTTTAAGGACAGATGTGTTGCAGAGGTGTGAGTTGTGCAACACAATTGTCCTCAAATATTTGTTAAGTTATACCATAAATTAGGGAAAGATCCTGGACTTCACCTTACGAAACAGACAAAGCAAATGTGATAGTAATTATGGACAAGGTAGATTATAGGGGGCAAATAAACATGATATTACAAGACTGGGAAACTTAGGTGCCTCTTAATAACGATTTCCGGGTGGGTGAGCGTTCATCAGGTGTTGTGGGAACCACGCCCACTCTCACTCATGCAGCTGCAGCACTGCAGATGCAGCTGTCGTCCCCTCCAGAAAAGCTGGCTGTAGCTGCAACTCTTGGACTCTTCTACAAGACTGACTGCGGCTGTGTTTCCTGTACTCACCAGCAAAACCGAGTGTAGTTGTAGCTCATGGGCCCTCCTACAGTACTTACAAGCAGTGCCTGAGCCCTCCAGCGAAGCAGACCGTTGCTGTAGCTACTGGGCCCCTCATATAAAGTTAAATGCACCTGGTACTAGGGACTGGTATAGGAGATGCAGCTCTTGGGTCTTCCTACTAACATATTTCTTTCCATTCTCTGGCTTCCATAATCAGCTCTTACAAATTACTCAGGCATAAATTGTGTCTTTGTTGAAGAATATACATTGTCATGTTTCATTGTCATGTTTCATTGTCATGTTTCATTGTCATGTTTCATAGTCATGCCACAGAGGATTTTTTTCAACAACTCTCTCCTACAATGAGCGAAACGTTGTAAACAATGAAAGGTTACTCTACACCTGTGACATCGCTTGACTACTACAGACAGCAGCTGTGTACCAGGTGTCACCGTTGTCACTGTTAACATCAACACTCACACTCTTCATATTGTACATTGCTCTTACAGTCAAAATTTGTTCTAACAATATTTGTATTATAACCAGTGTCCAAACTGTGTGATATGGGATCAGTGGGGAGCAGAGTGGGGGAGTGATGGGGCGGTGGCCCCGGGCATCCAAATGGGGGGTAGGGGGATCCAATTAGAGAGGGAAATGAGATAGTGATTTGGGCATTCATTGAAGGAGTCTTTGGGGCATACAATCAATGAGTCTTTGGGGCATGCAATCAATGAGTCTTTGGGGCATGCAATCAATGAGTCTTTGGGGCATGCAATCAATGAGTCTTTGGGCATACAATCAATGAGTCTTTGGGGCATACAATCAATGAGGCTTTGGGCATGCAATCAATGAGTCTTTGGGGCATACAATCAATGAGGCTTTGGGCATGCAATCAATGAGTCTTTGGGGCATACAATCAATGAGTCTTTGGGCATACAATCAATGAGTCTTTGGGGCATACAATCAATGAGTCTTTGGGCATACAATCAATGAGTCTTTGGGGCATACAATCAATGAGTCTTTGGGGCATACAATCAATGAGTCTTTGGGGCATACAATCAATGAGTCTTTGGGCATACAATCAATGAGTCTTTGGGCATACAATCAATGAGTCTTTGGGGCATACAATCAATGAGTCTTTGGGGCATACAATCAATGAGTCTTTGGGGCATACAATCAATGAGTCTTTGGGCATACAATCAATGAGTCTTTGGGCATACAATCAATGAGTCTTTGGGGCATACAATCAATGAGTCTTTGGGGCATACAATCAATGAGCCTTTGGGGCATACAATCAATGAGTCTTTGAGCATACAATCAATGAGTCTTTGGGGCATACAATCAATGAGCCTTTGGGGCATACAATCAATGAGTCTTTGGGCATACAATCAATGAGTCTTTGGGGCATACAATCAATGAGTCTTTGGGGCATGCAATTAATGAGTCTTTGGGGCATACAATCAATGAGTCTTTGGGCATACAATCAATGAGTCTTTGGGGCATACAATCAATGAGCCTTTGGGGCATACAATCAATGAGTCTTTGGGCATACAATCAATGAGTCTTTGCGGCATACAATCAATGAGTCTTTGGGGCATGCAATTAATGAGTCTTTGGGGCATACAATCAATGAGTCTTTGGGCATACAATCAATGAGTCTTTGGGGCATACAATCAATGAGTCTTTGGGGCATGCAATTAATGAGTCTTTGGGGCATACAATCAATGAGTCTTTGGGCATACAATCAATGAGTCTTTGGGGCATACAATTAATGAGTCTTTGGGCATACAATCAATGAATCTTTGGGCATACAATCAATGAGTCATTGGGGCATACAATCAATGAGTCTTTGGGGCATACAATCAATGAGTCTTTGGGGCATACAATCAAGGAGTTGGCCCCGGGCATCACCAGACCTCTGCACGCCACTGTATGGGATTGCCTGAGTTTCCAGCGGGTGAACTGGATACTGAGTGAATCTGGAAACCGCTCAAGGGCCGTCCAGGAAATGTGAATAATGAGCTTTCGATCTCCAGAGATGAGTTGAGATCTGTGGCCAAGATGAGCTACGTTATGAAGCTAACTGGTGCATTTGGGTGCCTTAAAGAGGGTGAAGGAAGCTACTCTCCTCTTCCTTGGATCAAACCTGATTTCTTCCCATTCCCTAGGTGCTGTATGGCCACCATGATCAATAAACAGTATTTCTCTAATCTTAAGATCTCCCACCCACAGTGTTTCCAGTTAAATTATCAGATCTCCCACCCACAGTGTTTCCAGTTTAATTATCAGATCTCCCACCCACAGTGTTACCAGTTAAATTATCAGATCTCCCACCCACAGTGTTTCCAGTTTAATTATCAGATCTCCCACCCACAGTGTTACCAGTTTAATTATCAGATCTCCCACCCACAGTGTTACCAGTTTAATTATCAGATCTCCCACCCACAGTGTTACCAGTTTAATTATCAGATCTCCCACCCACAGTTTAATTATCAGATCTCCCACCCACAGTGTTACCAGTTTAATTATCAGATATCTCACCCAGAGTGTTACCAGTTTAATTATCAGATCTCCCACCCACAGTGTTACCAGTTTAATTATCAGATCTCCCACCAACAGTGTTACCAGTTTAATTATCAGATCTCCCACCCACAGCGTTACCAGTTTAATTATCAGATCTCCCACCCACAGTGTTACCAGTTTAATTATCAGATCTCCCACCCACAGTGTTACCAGTTTAATTATCAGATCTCCCACCCACAGTGTTACCAGTTTAATTATCAGATCTCCCACCCACAGTCTTACCAGTTTAATTATCAGATTTCCCACCCACAGTGTTACCAGTTTAATTATCAGGTCTCCCACCCACAGTGTTACCAGTTTAATTATCAGATCTCCCACCCACAGTGTTACCAGTTTAATTATCAAATCTCCCACCCACAGTGTTACCAGTTTAATTATCAGATCTTCCACCCACATTGTTACCAGTTTAATTATCAGATCTTCCACCCACAGTGTTACCAGTTTAATTATCAGATCTCCCACCCACAGTTTAATTATCAGATCTCCCACCCACAGTGTTACCAGTTTAATTATCAGATCTCCCACGGACAGTGTTACCAGTTTAATTATCAGATCTCCCACCCACAGTGTTACCAGTTTATAAATCAGATCTCCCACCCACAGTGTTACCAGTTTAATTATCAGATCTCCCACCCACAGTGTTACCAGTTTAATTATCAGATCTCCCACGGACAGTGTTACCAGTTTAATTATCAGATCTCCCACCCACAGTGTTACCAGTTTAATTATCAGATCTCCCACGGACAGTGTTACCAGTTTAATTATCAGATCTCCCACCCACAGTGTTACCAGTTTAATTATCAGATCTCCCACGGAAAGTGTTACCAGTTTAATTATCAGATCTTCCACCCACATTGTTACCAGTTTAATTATCAGATCTTCCACCCACATTGTTACCAGTTTAATTATCAGATCTCCCACCCACAGTTTAATTATCAGATCTCCTACCCACAGTTTAATTATCAGATCTCCCACCCACAGTGTTACCAGTTTAATTATCAGATCTCCCACGGACAGTGTTACCAGTTTAATTATCAGATCTCCCACCCACAGTGTTACCAGTTTATAAATCAGATCTCCCACCCACAGTGTTACCAGTTTAATTATCAGATCTCCCACCCACAGTGTTACCAGTTTAATTATCAGATCTTCCACCCACATTGTTACCAGTTTAATTATCAGATCTCCCACCCACAGTGTTACCAGTTTATTTATCAGATCTTCCACCCACAGTGTTACCAGTTTAATTATCAGATCTTCCACCCACAGTGTTACCAGTTTAATTATCAGATCTTCCACCCACATTGTTACCAGTTTAATTATCAGATCTTCCACCCACATTGTTACCAGTTTAATTATCAGATCTCCCACCCACAGTTTAATTAGTCTCATATGTCGTCCCGAATAGAAAAAAGTTGATATATTTTGTTAAATAGCAACGCTCTTCTTGCCGAATTAGGCAAGCGAAAATTTGTGCATGCAGTAATGTTGCAAAAATCATTCTAATCTTAACGAAAAAATATATTTCATTGTGTTTGTTTATTATTAAATTACTGTAAACTTATCATAACATGTTTAGTTGGATTAGGCTAAATTAAATTGTGCTGGTAATGATAAGGTTAGGTAAGTTTTCTAGGGTTCCTTTGGTACAAAATTACTAATTTTTATATTAACATAAATGGAATTTAATATATATATATATATATATATATATATATATATATATATATATATATATATATATATATATATATATATATATATATATATATATATATATATATATATATATATATATATATATATATATATATATACACATATTTTTTTTTTCAACAAGTCAGCCGTCTCCCGCCGAGGCAGGGTGACCCAAAAAAGAAAGAAAATCCCCAAAAAGAAAATACTTTCATCATCATTCAACACTTTCACCACACTCACACATTATCACTGTTTTTGCAGAGGTGCTCAGAATACAACAGTTTAGAAGCATATACATATAGAGATACACAACATATCCCTCCAAACTGCCAATATCCCAAACCCCTCCTTTAAAGTGCAGGCATTGTACTTCCCATTTCCAGGACTCAAGTCCGACTATATAAAAATAACCGGTTTCCCTGAATCCCTTCACTAAATATTACCCTGCTCACACTCCAACAGATCGTCAGGTCCCAAGTACCATTCGTCTCCATTCACTCCTATCTAACACGCTCATGCACGCTTGCTGGAAGTCCAAGCCCCTCGCCCACAAAACCTCCTTTACCCCCTCTTTCCAACCCTTTCGAGGACGATCCCTACCCCTCCTTCCTTTCCCTATAGATTTATATGCTTTCCATGTCATTCTACTTTGATCCATTCTCTCTAAATGACCAAACCACCTCAACAACCCCTCTTCTGCCCTCTGACTAATACTTTTATTAACTCCACACCTTCTCCTAATTTCCACACTCCGAATTTTCTGCATAATATTTACACCACACATTGCCCTTAGACAGGACATCTCCACTGCCTCCAACCGTCTCCTCGCTGCTGCATTTACCACCCAAGCTTCACACCCATATAAGAGTGTTGGTACTACTATACTTTCATACATTCCCTTCTTTGCCTCCATAGATAACGTTTTTTGACTCCACATATACCTCAACGCACCACTCACCTTTTTTCCCTCATCAATTCTATGATTAACCTCATCCTTCATAAATCCATCCGCCGACACGTCAACTCCCAAGTATCTGAAAACATTCACTTCTTCCATACTCCTCCTCCCCAATTTGATATCCAATTTTTCTTTATCTAAATCATTTGATACCCTCATCACCTTACTCTTTTCTATGTTCACTTTCAACTTTCTACCTTTACACACACACACACACACACACACACACACACACACACACACACACACACACAAATGAGTCAGAGAGATATTAGGAAGTATTTCTTCAGTCATAGAGTTGTAAGGCAGTGGAATAGCCTAGAAAATGACGTAGTGGAGGCAGGAACCATACACAGTTTTAAGACGAGGTTTGATAAAGCTGATGGAGCGGGGAGAGAGAGGGCCCAGTAGCAACCGGTGAAGAGGCGGGGCCAGGAGCTAAGACTCGACCCCTGCAACCACAAATAGGTGAGTACACACACACACACACACACACACACACACACACACACACACACACACACACACACACACACACACACACACACACACACACACACACACACATATATATATGTAGTTTCAAATTATTTTGAACAAAGAATATATACAGAATGATGGACGTGGGAATCGAACAGCAATTTCGTACATTGTCACTGTAACAACAACTTACATCTCTCTACATTAGCTCTCAACTACCATCCACAGGATGGATATGAGGTACACAATAAACTAGCCACTACCATCCACAGGATGGATATGAGGTGCACAATAAACTAGCCACTACCATCCACAGGATGGATATGAGGTACACAATAAACTAGCCACTACCATCCACAGGATGGATATGAGGTACACAATAAACTAGCCACTACCATCCACAGGATGGATATGAGGTGCACAATAAACTAGCCACTACCATCCACAGGATGGATATGAGGTGCACAATAAACTAGCCACTACCATCCACAGGATGGATATGAGGTACACAATAAACTAGCCACTACCATCCACAGGATGGATATGAGGTACACAATAAACTAGCCACTACCATCCACAGGATGGATATGAGGTACACAATAAACTAGCCACTACCATCCACAGGATGGATATGAGGTACACAATAAACTAGCCACTACCATCCACAGGATGGATATGAGGTACACAATAAACTAGCCACTACCATCCACAGGATGGATATGAGGTACACAATAAACTAGCCACTACCATCCACAGGATGGATATGAGGTACACAATAAACTAGCCACTACCATCCACAGGATGGATATGAGGTACACAATAAACTAGCCACTACCATCCACAGGATGGATATGAGGTACACAATAAACTAGCCACTACCATCCACAGGATGGATATGAGGTACACAATAAACTAGCCACTACCATCCACAGGATGGATATGAGGTACACAATAAACTAGCCACTACCATCCACAGGATGGATATGAGGTACACAATAAACTAGCCACTACCATCCACAGGATGGATATGAGGTGCACAATAAACTAGCCACTACCATCCACAGGATGGATATGAGGTACACAATAAACTAGCCACTACCATCCACAGGATGGATATGAGGTACACAATAAACTAGCCACTACCATCCACAGGATGGATATGAGGTACACAATAAACTAGCCACTACCATCCACAGGATGGATATGAGGTGCACAATAAACTAGCCACTACCATCCACAGGATGGATATGAGGTACACAATAAACTAGCCACTACCATCCACAGGATGGATATGAGGTACACAATAAACTAGCCACCGACTACAGGAGGGTCATAAGGTTGTCGACTACACGAGGGTCATAAGATTGTCGATTACACGAGGGTCATAAGGTTGTCTGCTACACGAGGGTCATAAGGTTGTCGACTACACGAGGGTCATAAGATTGTCGATTACACGAGGGTCATAAGGTTGTCTGCTACACGAGGGTCATAAGGTTGTCGACTACACGAGGGTCATAAGATTGTCGACTACACGAGGTTCATAAGATTGTCGACTACACGAGGGTCATAAGGTTGTCGACTACACGAGGTTCATAAGATTGTCGACTACACGAGGGTCATAAGATTGTCGACTACACGAGGGTCATAAGGTTGTCGACTACACGAGGGTCATAAGGTTGTCTGCTACACGAGGGTCATAAGGTTGTCGACTACACGAGGGTCATAAGATTGTCGACTACACGAGGTTCATAAGATTGTCGACTACACGAGGGTCATAAGATTGTCGACTACACGAGGGTCATAAGGTTGTCGACTACACGAGGGTCATAAGATTGTCGATTACACGAGGGTCATAAGGTTGTCTGCTACACGAGGGTCATAAGGTTGTCGACTACACGAGGGTCATAAGGTTGTCTGCTACACGAGGGTCATAAGGTTGTCGACTACACGAGGGTCATAAGGTTGTCTGCTACACGAGGGTCATAAGGTTGTCGACTACACGAGGGTCATAAGGTTGTCTGCTACACGAGGGTCATAAGGTTGTCGACTACACGAGGGTCATAAGGTTGTCGACTACACGAGGGTCATAAGGTTGTCGACTACACGAGGGTCATAAGGCTGTCGACTACACGAGGGTCATAAGGTTGTCGATTACACGAGGGTCATAAGGTTGTCTGCTACACGAGGGTCATAAGGTTGTCGACTACACGAGGGTCATAAGGTTGTCGACTACACGAGGGTCATAAGGTTGTCTGCTACACGAGGGTCATAAGGCTGTCGACTACACGAGGGTCATAAGGTTGTCGACTACACGAGGGTCATAAGGTTGTCTGCTACACGAGGGTCATAAGGCTGTCGACTACACGAGGGTCATAAGGCTGTCTGCTACACGAGGGTCATAAGGCTGTCTGCTACACGAGGGTCATAAGGCTGTCTGCTACACGAGGGTCATAAGGCTGTCTGCTACACGAGGGTCATTAAGACCTCGTGTCACCTCCTCACTGTCTGCTACACGAGGGTCATTAAGACCTCGTGTCACCTCCTCACTGTCTGCTACACGAGGGTCATTAAGACCTCGTGTCACCTCCTCACTGTCTGCTACACGAGGGTCATTAAGACCTCGTGTCACCTCCTCACTGTCTGCTACACGAGGGTCATTAAGACCTCGTGTCACCTCCTCACTGTCTGCTACACGAGGGTCATTAAGACCTCGTGTCACCTCCTCACTGTCTGCTACACGAGGGTCATTAAGACCTCGTGTCACCTCCTCACTGTCTGCTACACGAGGGTCATTAAGACCTCGTGTCACCTCCTCACTGTCTGCTACACGAGGGTCATTAAGACCTCGTGTCACCTCCTCACTGTCTGCTACACGAGGGTCATTAAGACCTCGTGTCACCTCCTCACTGTCTGCTACACGAGGGTCATTAAGACCTCGTGTCACCTCCTCACTGTCTGCTACACGAGGGTCATTAAGACCTCGTGTCACCTCCTCACTGTCTGCTACACGAGGGTCATTAAGACCTCGTGTCACCTCCTCACTGTCTGCTACACGAGGGTCATTAAGACCTCGTGTCACCTCCTCACTGTCTGCTACACGAGGGTCATTAAGACCTCGTGTCACCTCCTCACTGTCTGCTACACGAGGGTCATTAAGACCTCGTGTCACCTCCTCACTGTCTGCTACACGAGGGTCATTAAGACCTCGTGTCACCTCCTCACTGTCTGCTACACGAGGGTCATTAAGACCTCGTGTCACCTCCTCACTGTCTGCTACACGAGGGTCATTAAGACCTCGTGTCACCTCCTCACTGTCTGCTACACGAGGGTCATTAAGACCTCGTGTCACCTCCTCACTGTCTGCTACACGAGGGTCATTAAGACCTCGTGTCACCTCCTCACTGTCTGCTACACGAGGGTCATTAAGACCTCGTGTCACCTCCTCACTGTCTGCTACACGAGGGTCATTAAGACCTCGTGTCACCTCCTCACTGTCTGCTACACGAGGGTCATTAAGACCTCGTGTCACCTCCTCACTGTCTGCTACACGAGGGTCATTAAGACCTCGTGTCACCTCCTCACTGTCTGCTACACGAGGGTCATTAAGACCTCGTGTCACCTCCTCACTGTCTGCTACACGAGGGTCATTAAGACCTCGTGTCACCTCCTCACTGTCTGCTACACGAGGGTCATTAAGACCTCGTGTCACCTCCTCACTGTCTGCTACACGAGGGTCATTAAGACCTCGTGTCACCTCCTCACTGTCTGCTACACGAGGGTCATTAAGACCTCGTGTCACCTCCTCACTGTCTGCTACACGAGGGTCATTAAGACCTCGTGTCACCTCCTCACTGTCTGCTACACGAGGGTCATTAAGACCTCGTGTCACCTCCTCACTGTCTGCTACACGAGGGTCATTAAGACCTCGTGTCACCTCCTCACTGTCTGCTACACGAGGGTCATTAAGACCTCGTGTCACCTCCTCACTGTCTGCTACACGAGGGTCATTAAGACCTCGTGTCACCTCCTCACTGTCTGCTACACGAGGGTCATTAAGACCTCGTGTCACCTCCTCACTGTCTGCTACACGAGGGTCATTAAGACCTCGTGTCACCTCCTCACTGTCTGCTACACGAGGGTCATTAAGACCTCGTGTCACCTCCTCACTGTCTGCTACACGAGGGTCATTAAGACCTCGTGTCACCTCCTCACTGTCTGCTACACGAGGGTCATTAAGACCTCGTGTCACCTCCTCACTGTCTGCTACACGAGGGTCATTAAGACCTCGTGTCACCTCCTCACTGTCTGCTACACGAGGGTCATTAAGACCTCGTGTCACCTCCTCACTGTCTGCTACACGAGGGTCATTAAGACCTCGTGTCACCTCCTCACTGTCTGCTACACGAGGGTCATTAAGACCTCGTGTCACCTCCTCACTGTCTGCTACACGAGGGTCATTAAGACCTCGTGTCACCTCCTCACTGTCTGCTACACGAGGGTCATTAAGACCTCGTGTCACCTCCTCACTGTCTGCTACACGAGGGTCATTAAGACCTCGTGTCACCTCCTCACTGTCTGCTACACGAGGGTCATTAAGACCTCGTGTCACCTCCTCACTGTCTGCTACACGAGGGTCATTAAGACCTCGTGTCACCTCCTCACTGTCTGCTACACGAGGGTCATTAAGACCTCGTGTCACCTCCTCACTGTCTGCTACACGAGGGTCATTAAGACCTCGTGTCACCTCCTCACTGTCTGCTACACGAGGGTCATTAAGACCTCGTGTCACCTCCTCACTGTCTGCTACACGAGGGTCATTAAGACCTCGTGTCACCTCCTCACTGTCTGCTACACGAGGGTCATTAAGACCTCGTGTCACCTCCTCACTGTCTGCTACACGAGGGTCATTAAGACCTCGTGTCACCTCCTCACCGTCTGCTACACGAGGGTCATTAAGACCTCGTGTCACCTCCTCACCGTTTGCTACACGAGGGTCATTAAGACCTCGTGTCACCTCCTCACCGTCTGCTACACGAGGGTCATTAAGACCTCGTGTCACCTCCTCACCGTCTGCTACACGAGGGTCATTAAGACCTCGTGTCACCTCCTCACCGTCTGCTACACGAGGGTCATTAAGACCTCGTGTCACCTCCTCACCGTCTGCTACACGAGGGTCATTAAGACCTCGTGTCACCTCCTCACCGTCTGCTACACGAGGGTCATTAAGACCTCGTGTCACCTCCTCACCGTCTGCTACACGAGGGTCATTAAGACCTCGTGTCACCTCCTCACCGTCTGCTACACGAGGGTCATTAAGACCTCGTGTCACCTCCTCACCGTCTGCTACACGAGGGTCATTAAGACCTCGTGTCACCTCCTCACCGTCTGCTACACGAGGGTCATTAAGACCTCGTGTCACCTCCTCACCGTCTGCTACACGAGGGTCATTAAGACCTCGTGTCACCTCCTCACCGTCTGCTACACGAGGGTCATTAAGACCTCGTGTCACCTCCTCACCGTCTGCTACACGAGGGTCATTAAGACCTCGTGTCACCTCCTCACTGTCTGCTACACGAGGGTCATTAAGACCTCGTGTCACCTCCTCACCGTCTGCTACACGAGGGTCATTAAGACCTCGTGTCACCTCCTCACTGCTACTCATAAATATCGTGATCCTAAAACTTTACCTTCTGGAGGAGTGTATTGATGCTCTTAAAGTGCTCTTGATCCAGGCAGCAGGCAATATAGCCAGCCAGCAGACAATATAGCAATAATATAGCCAGCCAGCAGACAATATAGCAATAATATAGCCAGCCAGCAGACAATATAGCAATAATATAGCCAGCCAGCAGACAATATAGCAATAATATAGCCAGCCAGCAGACAATATAGCCAGCCAGCAGACAATATAGCCAGCCAGCAGACAATATAGCCAGCCAGCAGACAATATAGCCAGCCATATAGCCAGCCAGCAGACAATATAGCCAGCCAGCAGACAATATAGCCAGCCAGCAGACAATATAGCCAGCCAGCAGACAATATAGCCAGCCAGCAGACAATATAGCCAGCCAGCAGACAATATAGCCAGCCAGCAGACAATATAGCCAGCCAGCAGGCAATATAGCCAGCCAGCAGGCAATATAGCCAGCCAGCAGACAATATAGCCAGCCAGCAGACAATATAGCCAGCCAGCAGACAATATAGCCAGCCAGCAGACAATATAGCCAGCCAGCAGGCAATATAGCCAGCCAGCAGACAATATAGCCAGCCAGCAGACAATATAGCCAGCCAGCAGACAATATAGCCAGCCAGCAGACAATATAGCCAGCCAGCAGACAATATAGCCAGCCAGCAGACAATATAGCCAGCCAGCAGACAATATAGCCAGCCAGCAGACAATATAGCCAGCCAGCAGACAATATAACAATATAAATGGTTGCTTGATACTGGCCAGTGGTTATTGTTATCCAGCCTTTTCCTGGGAAAACACAAAACCCGAACGAGTCACACACAGGGAAATGGGTTTAGAAACAGGGGATGATCCAAGGAAGGGGAGAAAGGTTGCTCTATTTCCATGGAACAAGATTCCGTGGCTAAGATGTAAAGGCCAGCCCTCTTGTAGTGAGGGCGAGGGTGGCTGCAGTGAAGGCGAGGGTGGCTGCAGTGAAGGCGAGGGTGGCTGCAGTGAAGGCGAGGGTGGCTGCAGTGATGGCGAGGGTGGCTGCAGTGATGGCGAGGGAGGCTGCAGTGAAGGCGAGGGTGGCTGCAGTGATGGCGAGGGTGGCTGCAGTGAAGGCGAGGGTGGCTGCAGTGATGGCGAGGGTGGCTGCAGTGAAGGCGAGGGTGGCTGCAGTGAAGGCGAGGGTGGCTGCAGTGATGGCGAGGGTGGCTGCAGTGATGGCGAGGGAGGCTGCAGTGATGGCGAGGGTGGCTGCAGTGATGGCGAGGGAGGCTGCAGTGATGGCGAGGGTGGCTGCAGTGAAGGCGAGTGAGGCTGCAGTGAAGGCGAGGGTGGCTGCAGTGATGGCGAGGGAGGCTGCAGTGATGGCGAGGGAGGCTGCAGTGATGGCGAGGGTGGCTGCAGTGATGGCGAGGGAGGCTGCAGTGATGGCGAGGGTGGCTGTAGTGAAGGCGAGTGAGGCTGCAGTGAAGGCGAGGGTGGCTGCAGTGATGGCGAGGGTGGCTGCAGTGATGGCGAGGGAGGCTGCAGTGATGGCGAGGGTGGCTGCAGTGAAGGCGAGGGAGGCTGCAGTGATGGGGAGGGTGGCTGCAGTGAGGGCGAGAATGGCTGCAGTGATGGCGAGAGTGGCTGCAGTGAGGGCGAGAGTGGCTGCAGTGATGGCGAGAGAAGCTGCAGTTAGGGCGAGGGAGGCTGCAGTGAAGGCGAAGGAGGCTGCAGTGATGGCGAGGGTGGCTGCAGTGAGGGCGAGAGTGGCTGCAGTGAGGGCGAGGGAGGCTGCAGTGAAGGCGAGGGAGGCTGCAGTGATGGCAAGGGTGGCTGCAGTGAGGGGGAGAGTGGCTGCAGTGATGGCGAGGGTGGCTGCAGTGAGGGCGAGGGAGGCTGCAGTGAAGGCGAGGGAGGCTGCAGTGATGGCGAGGGTGGCTGCAGTGAGGGCGAGAGTGGCTGCAGTGAGGGCGAGGGAGACTGCAGTGAAGGCGAGGTAGGCTGCAGTGAAGGCGAGGGAGGTGGCAATAATGGCGAGGGTGGCTGCAGTGAGGGAGAGAGTGGCTGCAGTGAGGGGGAGGGTGGCTGCAGTGAGGGCGAGGGAGGCTGCAGTGCTGGCGAGGGAGGCTGCAGTGAAGGCGAGGGTGGCTTCAGCGATGGCGAGGGAGGCTGCAGTGATAGCGAGGGAGGCTGCAGTGATGGCGAGGGTGGCTGCAGTGATGGCGAGGGTGTCTGCAGTGAGGGCGAGGGAGGCTGCAGGGATGGCGAGGGTGTCTGCAGTGAGGGTGAGGGAGGCTGCAGTGCTGGCGAGGGAGGCTGCAGTGAAGGCGAGGGTGGCTGTAGTGATGGCGAGGGAGGCTGCAGTGAAGGCGAGGGAGGCTGCAGTGAGGGCGAGGGTGGTTGCAGTGAGGGCGAGGGAGGCTGCAGTGAGGGCGAGAGTGGCTGCAGTGAGAGCGAGGGAGGCTGCAGTGAAGGCGAGGTAGGCTGCAGTGAAGGCGAGGGAGGTGGCAATGATGGCGAGGGTGGCTGCAGTGAGGGAGAGAGTGGCTGCAGTGAGGGGGAGGGTGGCTGCAGTGAGGGCGAGGGAGGCTGCAGTGCTGGCGAGGGAGGCTGCAATGAAGGCGAGGGTGGCTGCAGCGATGGCGAGGGAGGCTGCAGTGATGGCGAGGGAGGCTGCAGTGATGGCGAGGGTGGCTGCAGTGATGGCGAGGGTGTCTGCAGTGAGGGCGAGGGAGGCTGCAGGGATGGCGAGGGTGTCTGCAGTGAGGGTGAGGGAGGCTGCAGTGCTGGCCAGGGAGGCTGCAGTGAAGGCCAGGGTGGCTGTAGTGATGGCGAGGGAGGCTGCAGTGAAGGCGAGGGAGGCTGCAGTGAGGGCGAGGGTGGTTGCAGTGAGGGCGAGGGAGGCTGCAGTGAGGGCGAGGCAGGCTGCAGTGATGGCGAGGGTGGCTGCAGTGATGGCGAGGGAGGCTGCAGTGATGTCGAGGGTGGCTGCAGTGAGGGCGAGGGAGGCTGCAGTGAGGGCGGGGGAGGCTGCAGTGATGGCGAGACTGGCTGCAGTGATGGCGAGGGAGGCTGCAGTGAGGGCGAGACTGGCTGCAGTGAGGCAGATGACACAGTGCTATCCACCAACACCGGGTTAGCAACACTGTGGAATCAATACCAGGTGCATATGTGGGTGGTAGTGGTAAAGGGGTGGTAGTTGTGGTAAGTATGGTGGTAGTGGTGGTGATGGTGGCGGTAGTGGAGGCAGATGTGGTGTTAATGGGGGCTGTTGGTGCTAGTGGTACTGGTGTAAATTAACCGTATCACGGGCGGGGCTTGAACCCGCGGTCAGAGAGTCGTAAAACTCCAGACCGACGCGGGTTCAAACCCCGCCCGTGGTGTCATTTGTTTGCAATCGTGTCGTTAGGATTTCGTGAGTCGTAGTGGTGTAGCAGCGGTGGTGGTGCTGCGTGTGGTGTGATACTAGTAGTGGCGGTGATGGAGGTAGTTTTAATAGAGGTGGATGTAAATTGTGGTAGTGGAGGTGTTATTAAGGGTAGATGGGGGGTAATGGTTATGGCATTGTGATGGTGGTGGTGATAGAGGTGCTGGTAGTAGATATGGTGAAGGTAATTATGGCATTATAATGATGGTGGTGGAGGTGGTGTTGTAAGAGGCAGTGGTAGTGGTCATGGTAGTTGTCGTAGTAGCGATCGTGGTAGTGGTCGTGGTTGTGTGGTGGACCACACTACCACGATGGTAAGTGATGGTAGTGATGGTAAATAGATGATAGTGGTGGTGTTCACGATAGTGATAGTGATAGAGGTAGACAATAGTGATGGAGGAGTTACAGGGAGGAACGATGCCAACCGCTGTTACTGCTGTTACATCTGCTGTTGCATCTGCTGTTGCATCTGTTGTTGCATCTGCCGTTGCTGCTGCTAGATGAGGGAGTAATGACTGCTATACAAGACAAACTCCTCACAAATCAAAGTTAAGAGAAAATCAGTTTTAAATTTATGAAGGATAAGACATACTGTCTCAGCCACTGGTACAAAGACATGTACTGTACGTACAGTCAACGTAGATGGTACAAAGATATGTACTGTACGTACAGTCAACGTAGATGGTACAAAGATATGTACTGTACGTACAGTCAACGTAGATGGTACAAAGACATGTACTGTACGTACAGTCAACGTAGATGGTACAAAGATATGTACTGTACGTACAGTCAACGTAGATGGTACAAAGACATGTACTGTACGTACAGTCAACGTAGATGGTACAAAGATATGTACTGTACGTACAGTCAACGTAGCTGGTACAAAGACATGTACTGTACGTACAGTCAACGTAGATGGTACAAAGACATGTACTGTACGTACAGTCAACGTAGATGGTACAAAGACATGTACTGTACGTACAGTCAACGTAGCTGGTACAAAGACATGTACTGTACGTACAGTCAACGTAGATGGTACAAAGATATGTACTGTACGTACAGTCAACGTAGCTGGTACAAAGACATGTACTGTACGTACAGTCAACGTAGATGGTACAAAGACATGTACTGTACGTACAGTCAACGTAGATGGTACAAAGACATGTACTGTACGTACAGTCAACGTAGCTGGTACAAAGACATGTACTGTACGTACAGTCAACGTAGCTGGTACAAAGACATGTACTGTACGTACAGTCAACGTAGCTGGTACAAAGACATGTACTGTACGTACAGTCAACGTAGATGGTACAAAGACATGTACTGTACGTACAGTCAACGTAGATGGTACAAAGACATGTACTGTACGTACAGTCAACGTAGATAGTACAAAGACATGTACTGTACGTACAGTCAACGTAGCTGGTACAAAGACATGTACTGTACGTACAGTCAACGTAGCTGGTACAAAGACATGTACTGTACGTACAGTCAACGTAGCTGGTACAAAGACATGTACTGTACGTACAGTCAACGTAGATGGTACAAAGACATGTACTGTACGTACAGTCAACGTAGATGGTACAAAGACATGTACTGTACGTACAGTCAACGTAGATGGTACAAAGACATGTACTGTACGTACAGTCAACGTAGATGGTACAAAGACATGTACTGTACGTACAGTCAACGTAGATGGTACAAAGACATGTTCTGTGCGTACAGTCAACGTAGATGGTACAAAGACATGTTCTGTACGTACAGTCAACGTAGATGGTACAAAGACATGTTCTGTACGTACAGTCAACGTAGATGGTACAAAGACATGTACTGTACGTACAGTCAACGTAGATGGTACAAAGACATGTACTGTACGTACAGTCAACGTAGATGGTACAAAGACATGTACTGTACGTACAGTCAACGTAGATGGTACAAAGACATGTACTGTACGTACAGTCAACGTAGATGGTACAAAGACATGTTCTGTGCGTACAGTCAACGTAGATGGTACAAAGACATGTTCTGTACGTACAGTCAATGTAGATGGTACAAAGACATGTACTGTACGTACAGTCAACGTAGATGGTACAAAGACATGTTCTGTACGTACAGTCAACGTAGATGGTACAAAGACATGTTCTGTGCGTACAGTCAACGTAGATGGTACAAAGACATGTTCTGTACGTACAGTCAACGTAGATGGTACAAAGACATGTTCTGTGCGTACAGTCAACGTAGATGGTACAAAGACATGTACTGTACATACAGTCAACGTAGATGGTACAAAGACATGTTCTGTACGTACAGTCAACGTAGATGGTACAAAGACATGTTCTGTGCGTACAGTCAACGTAGATGGTACAAAGACATGTACTGTACGTACAGTCAACGTAGATGGTACAAAGACATGTACTGTACGTACAGTCAACGTAGATGGTACAAAGAATGTACTGTACGTACAGTCAACGTAGATGGTACAAAGACATGTACTGTACGTACAGTCAACGTAGATGGTACAAAAACATGTACTGTACGTACAGTCAACGTAGATGGTACAAAGACATGTTCTGTACGTACAGTCAACGTAGATGGTACAAAGACATGTTCTGTGCGTACAGTCAACGTAGATGGTACAAAGACATGTACTGTACGTACAGTCAACGTAGATGGTACAAAGACATGTACTGTACGTACAGTCAACGTAGATGGTACAAAGAATGTACTGTACGTACAGTCAACGTAGATGGTACAAAGACATGTACTGTACGTACAGTCAACGTAGATGGTACAAAAACATGTACTGTACGTACAGTCAACGTAGATGGTACAAAGACATGTTCTGTACGTACAGTCAACGTAGATGGTACAAAGACATGTTCTGTGCGTACAGTCAACGTAGATGGTACAAAGACATGTACTGTACGTACAGTCAACGTAGATGGTACAAAGACATGTACTGTACGTACAGTCAACGTAGATGGTTCTCAGGAAAGTACCTGTGATGTGATCTGATCGGCTACGTGACCCTGATGGGCCAACAGCCCTTATTACATAATGCAAAAAATGGTGACAGAAACCATACCAGATTAAGTTCCCAAAGTAAATTAAACATGTTAATAAGAGTGACGTGAGTTACTTTTACTGAGATAATATCACAAAAAAATATGAAATTAGCAAATTAAAGAAATTGGAAAATTTTGACTTTCATAAATTCCTTCCCGAAAAACCAGCGCAAATGAAAGAGAAAAAATACCAGGTACGTCATAAAGCAAGTCGATTCTGTTTTCCGCACTGAAGGCTTGTTGGAAGGCAACTGTGTTGCCACACCTCTGGTTTACACCTTAATTGCAAACTATTGTTACGGCAGCCCCTAATCTTACGGCTCTCCAAGGCCACAGTTTGGTAGGATAGATAAAAGCAGTCCTGAGGCTCAGAGTGGTACCAAAGAGCAGTCACACGTGACTGTTCCTAGGTACCATTCAACAACATCCCTGAGGAGGCAGCCGCGTATAATCACGTCGAATAATTCGCGATAATTCCAGCATTAATTACGGGACCCTAAGTTCTATAATGTAGAGTTAGTGGCTCAAGTAATCAGATGTAGTTAAGAATCCTATGGAAGGCACTGGAAGAAGGAACTCCACATTTAGAAATACGCCAGGAGATACCATAGACCAACCCACAATACGTCAAGTCCCTGTACCCTAAATCTTTCCAAGGGAGCCAGTAAAGCACTTTATCAGGGTTACGATACTATGCAATTCGGTAGCACTTTATTAGGGTTACCACACTGTGCAATTCGGCAGCACAGAGGTATTTAACGACCAACATTGTGTGGCTAGAGTCAGGCGTGTGCAGTAGGGCACATCCAGATACGTCAATAACATCATGGAATTGGTAGGATTTGAGCCCATGCCAAGTGAGTCCTGAAACTCAAAGACCAGTACGCTAGGGCTCACTCGCCGTGGGGTCAAGATCAACTCGTTCCATGATTTGTTTCCAGTCGTGTTATTACGCTTTCATGAGACATCAATTAGTCTACAGAGTGGTAAGTGTACTAAGGTATAACTTCCCTCCAGCCTTGTCATGAAAGGTCACCTGCACTTTATAGGCGCGAGAGCTGGTGTTTAGCGGGGATTTTGATTGACCCGATAATTAGTATCAGTCAGGTATAAACATTGCCCGTCCAGCATGAACTGGGAGGCCAAAACTGAAGTAGCACACCTTCCAACATGCGCTTGACCAGCACTCTGAAGGGTAGCAACACTTGCACTACTCACCACACACACTAACGGTAACAATACTTCAACTACTCACCACACACACACTAAGGGATAACAACACTTCAACTACTCACCACACACACACTAAGGGATAACAACACTTCAACTACTCACCACACACACACTAAGGGATAACAACACTTCAACTACTCACCACACACACACTAAGGGATAACAACACTTCAACTACTCACCACACACACACTAAGGGATACCAACACTTCAACTACTCACCACACACACACTAAGGGATAACAACACTTCAACTACTCACCACACACACACTAAGGGATACCAACACTTCAACTACTCACCACACACACACTAAGGGATACCAACACTTCAACTACTCACCACACACACACTAAGGGATACCAACACTTCAACTACTCACCACACACACACTAAGGGATACCAACACTTCAACTACTCACCACACACACACTAAGGGATACCAACACTTCAGCTACTCACCACACACACACACACACACACACACACACACACACACACACACAAAGGGATCTGGAGTCTAGAGTTTACCTGGAGAGAGTTCCGGGGGTCAACGCCCCCGCGGCCCGGTCTGTGACCAGGCCTTCTTAGGTCAGTGTCCCAGGATGCGACCCACACCAGTCGACTAACACCCAGGTACCCATTTTACTGATGGGGAACATAGACAACAGGTGGAAAGAAACACGTCCAATGTTTCTACTCTGGCTGGGAATCGAACCCAGGCCCTCACCGTGTGAAGCCAGAGCGTTAACCACCAGGCCACCACACACACCACACTCACACTGTCTCACTAATAAGAGTACAAAATATTTATAAATTAATGGAAAAACCGATTTTGGTAAGAACACAATTAAAAATTTCTCACGTAATTCAGCACTTGAGAGAGATATCTGTCAAAATCAAAAACTAAATTAGCTGTCAAATTAATAAGAACTGTTGGATTGACAAGAAACTTGCATCTGTTTGTAGGTTTAATTTTATGCAATTTTTAAAGCTGGTTTTTATCAAAATCTTCAGAGTTTTTCCTGGAAGATTTTTACTGACTGGAATACCAGTGCACTGCCCTTCTGTGAGGGTTATTGTCCAAGGATGGCAGGTGTTAGCTGCCCCACCTGGCGGCTGTCGTCCACTTTTGACCTATTAGTCAGGTAACCATGAAGGATGGCAGGTGTTAGCTACCCCACCTGGCGGCTGTCGTCCACTTTTGACCTATTAGTCAGGTAACCATGAAGGATGGCAGGTGTTAGCTACCCCACCTGGCGGCTGTCGTCCACCTTTGACCTATCAGTCAGGTAACCATGAAGGATGGCAGGTGTTAGCTACCCCACCTGGCGGCTGTCGTCCACTTTTGACCTATTAGTCAGGTAACCATGAAGGATGGCAGGTGTTAGCTGCCCCACCTGGCGGCAGTCGTCCACTTTTGACCTATTAGTCAGGTAACCATGAAGGATGGCATGTGTTAGCTACCCCACCTGGCGGCTGTCGTCCACTTTTGACCTATCAGTCAGGTAACCATGAAGGATGGCAGGTGTTAGCTACCCCACCTGGCGGCTGTCGTCCACTTTTGACCTATCAGTCAGGTAACCATGAAGGATGGCAGGTGTTAGCTGCCCCACCTGGCGGCTGTCGTCCACTTTTGACCTATCAGTCAGGTAACCATGAAGGATGGCAGGTGTTAGCTGCCCCATCTGGCGGCTGTCGTCCACTTTTGACCTATCAGTCAGGTAACCATGAAGGATGGAAGGTGTTAGCTACCCCACCTGGCGGCTGTCGTCCACTTTTGACCTATCAGTCAGGTAACCATGAAGGATGGCAGGTGTTAGCTACCCCACCTGGCGGCTGTCGTCCACTTTTGACCTATCAGTCAGGTAACCATGAAGGATGGCAGGTGTTAGCTACCCCACCTGGCGGCTGTCGTCCACTTTTGACCTATTAGTCAGGTAACCATGAAGGATGGCAGGTGTTAGCTACCCCACCTGGCGGCTGTCGTCCACTTTTGACCTATCAGTCAGGTAACCATGAAGGATGGCAGGTGTTAGCTACCCCACCTGGCGGCTGTCGTCCATTTTTGACCTATCAGTCAGGTAACCATGAAGGATGGCAGGTGTTAGCTACCCCACCTGGCGGCTGTCGTCCATTTTTGACCTATTAGTCAGGTAACCATGAAGGATGGCAGGTGTTAGCTACCCCACCTGGCGGCTGTCGTCCATTTTTGACCTATCAGTCAGGTAACCATGAAGGATGGCAGGTGTTAGCTACCCCACCTGGCGGCTGTCATCAACATCTGACCTCTCACACAGGTAACCTTGACAAACGCGGCACTGTGATGCGTTTTAAGCGAGGTTATTAAGATATATGAACTGGCACAAGCCACAATGATCATACAGTGTGGTGGTGTTGATGGTAAATTTGATGGCCGCGGCGGCGGCAGCAACGGAGGCAGCAACGGAGGCAACAACGGAGGCGGCAACAGAGGCGGTAACGGCGTCGATTGAGGTAGTGGTGACCGTCAAGTAATTAGTTATTGCGAATTATGCCAAAAAATTCAACTTTGCTAGTAAATTGATGGTTTGAAGGCGCCAACGTGGAAACCTGTGGCTAATATTAAGTATGCAGACACGAAGCTGCTTTCAGAATTCAAAAATCTGCTGCAGCAAATTAGAAAAATATTTAAAAATGTCTGTGTATACGATGATGTAATTTCCGTAACATGACGTTCTGCTGGAAGGCGGAGTGAATGAGGTGGCCACAGGAAATAGCTCCTACACTCCCTGATATCACCCTTTAATAATAATAATAATAATAATAATAATAATCTTTGCTTCTAAAAGCACATATACAAGGTATACAGACCATAGCTGACATCAGTGACATACTACTATATAGAAAGCCCCTTGTTATGCAGAGCATTTCAGGCGAATTAGGTTAATTTTGTTCCCAGGATGCTACCCACAACAGTCGACTAACACCCAGGTGTCTATATTACTGATTGGTGAACAGGGACAGCAGGTGTCTTAAGGAAACAAGACGTAACGTTGCCAGAAGTACCGGGGTTTGTGGAGGATTGTGCTTTCTAGACGCCAGTAAGTGACATTAAAGCACTTCATGCCTGAATAAGTGATGAGTTGCAAAAGTCACACCTGTTATGTGTTACTTGCCACTGGAAGTGCACATGTTGAGCCTGCATAGACTATAAACACGTTAAGTTGTAGATAAATGGTTCAGAGAACCGACAAGATGATAAATTAGACACATGTGCAACACTTGGGTGTTGCACATGTATCATTGAGGAAACGTTTCGCCACACAGTGACTTCATCAATCCAGGACAGAGAAGGCTGGAAAGTTACCTCAAACACTGTCTGATCTTCTACCAATCTTCTCTGTTTTGGACTGAGGAAGCTACTCGATTAGAAAACCGTATGGTTTAGTGTGTAATAATTTTATTAGAAAAAATTTCGACCTGGCTGGTCAAAGCCCAGATTACTTAGACCTCAGACACTGCCCAGTTGCATGCTGCAGGTAACACGTCATATTGTCGCCGATCGGGCAGAGACACTGGGAAATTTGGAAAGACGTCATATCGTTGCCCCTCGGGTAGAGAGACGGGGAAATCTGGAAAGACGTCATATCGTTGCCCCTCGGGCAGAGACACTGGGAAATCTGGAAAGACGTCATATCGTTGCCCCTCGGGCAGAGACACTGGGAAATCTGGAAAGACGTCATATCGTTGCCCCTCGGGCAGAGACACTGGGAAATCTGGAAAGACGTCATATCGTTGCCCCTCGGGTAGAGAGACGGGGAAATCTGGAAAGACGTCATATCGTTGCCCCTCGGGCAGAGACACTGGGAAATCTGGAAAGACGTCATATCGTTGCCCCTCGGGCAGAGACACTGGGAAATCTGGAAAGACGTCACATCGTCGCCCCTCGGGTAGAGAGACGGGGAAATCTGGAAAGACGTCACATCGTCGCCCCTCGGGCAGAGAGACGGGGACATCTGATAATCCTGGAACCAAGTGCTGTCCTTTGGTTGCTGTGACTGAACAACAAAGGTCAACCCAAAGTCTGGATCCTTCAAGGAAAGATCGAAATTCTCAACGTAGAAGTAAATATTATTATTATTAATATTATTATTATTATTATTATTATTATTATTATTATTATTATTATTATTATTATTATTATTATTATTATTATTATAGGCCACCTCATTCACGTAACCTTCAGAATATTCCCACTTTACAAAAAAATTATATAGTATAAGAGAATAATTGCATCATCACGAGCCTCCAGTTATACAATATAATTTATTTCGTGTGAGCTGGGTAGGACTGCCTCCCGTAACATTGAGCAGTATGTTCGAGAGTCCTCGCCGAAATACCAACTAAATATATTGCTAAATTAGACACATGTGCAACTCTTGGGCATCTTTATTGAGGAAACGTTTCGCCACACAGTGGCTTCATCAGTCCATACAAAGGATAAACTTGAAGAACAGGAGGAGAATGAGGTAATCAGTCCCTCAACCTTGAGTCGATGTGGTGAGTCCATCAATCTTGAATAGAATACGGTATATGAGCGGAGAAGCAACTTATAAACTGTAGGCAGGAGAGGTGCAGCAGTTGTAGGTGGTGTCATATTTGCCCAATGTGGAAGTAGGTCGTGCCCAGGGGTTAGGCAAGTGAAGAATTCCCAAGTATTAAGATCCCTAACCCTTGGGCACGACCTACTTCCACATTGGGCAAATATGACACCACCTACAACTGCTGCACCTCTCCTGCCTACAGTTTATAAGCTGCTTCTCCGCTCATATGCCGTATTCTATTCAAGATTGATGGACTCACCACATCGACTCAAGGCTGAGGGACTGATTACCTCATTCTCCTCCTGTTCTTCAAGTTTATCCTTTGTATGGACTGATGAAGCCACTGTGTGGCGAAACGTTTCCTCAATAAAGATACCCAAGAGTTGCACATGTGTCTAATTTAACAATGTGTCGGTTCTTTGGACCATTCATCTATAAATATAATGCATACAGTATATCATTGTAAAAAAGTACGATGCACTTAGTACTGTTTACATCTACTGTTTTTTCTGCCTCTGTACTCGACTGAAGAAGTCTGCTGTGGAGGCGAAACGTTTGGGCATTAAGTTACCTAACTGTTGCACATGTGTCTTACTTATTTAGGTCACTAAAATGTCTATTAGAATGTGTGTAATATACAAAGGATTTTGTATCATTTGTCTCCAAATGTTCCAATGTTGACCCACTGTTACCAGACGACTGAGTTCTGATTTTTAGATCTGTCTTCGCCCACAGTATTTCCGTCTCAAATACATCAACACTGTGATCTTCGTTCATCATCTGTGGTTGTTATATTAATAACAGGTTTGTTGTTTTACCCATTACATGAAAAAAATCTGATTATCTGTCACCACGTAGGTATGACGGTAAGAAAAATGTGTATTCTCCCATCGCGCAATTCACTGTTCACTTCCGATGTATCAGCTAACTTAGCTGAAACACTTCCGATGTATCAGCTAACTTAGCTGAAACACTTCCGATGTATCAGCTAACTTATCTGATACACTCCCAGTGTATCAGCTAACTTACCTCATACACTTCCAATGTATCAGCTATCTTACCTGATACACTTCCGATGTATCAGCTAACTTAGCTGATACACTTCCGATGTATCAGCTAACTTAGCTGAAACACTTCCGATGTATCAGCTAACTTACCTGATACACTTCCAATGTATCAGCTAACTTACCTCATACACTTCCAATGTATCAGCTAACTTACCTGATACACTTCCAATGTATCAGCTAACTTACCTCATACACTTCCAATGTATCAGCTAACTTACCTCATACACTTCCAATGTATAAGCTAACTTACCTGATACACTTCCAATGTATCAGCTAACTTACCTGATACACTTCCAATGTATCAGCTAACTTACCTGATACACTTTCAATGTATCAGCTACCTTACCTCATACACTTCCAATGTATCAGCTACCTTACCTGATACACTTCCAATGTATCAGCTACCTTACCTCATACACTTCCAATGTATCAGCTAACTTACCTGATACACTTCCAATGTATCAGCTAACTTACCTGATACACTTCCAATGTATCAGCTAACTTACCTCATACACTTCCAATGTATCAGCTAACTTACCTCATACACTTCCAATGTATCAGCTAACTTACCTGATACACTTCCAATGTATCAGCTAACTTACCTGATACACTTCCAATGTATCAGCTACCTTACCTCATACACTTCCAATGTATCAGCTACCTTACCTCATACACTTCCAATGTATCAGCTACCTTACCTGATACACTTCCAATGTATCAGCTAACTTACCTGACACACTTCCAATGTATCAGCTACCTTACCTGACACACTTCCAATGTATCAGCTAACTTACCTGACACACTTCCAATATATCAGCTAACTTACCTGACACACTTCCAATGTATCAGCTAACTTACCTCATACACTTCCAATGCATCAGCTAACTTACCTGATACACTTCCAATGTTTAAGCTAACTTAGCTATTTTAAGCACAAACACAAATTTATGATTCTCTAAAAATGTACGAATTCTTGGAATTATATTATCCAAGAACTTATCCACATAATTTACGAAGTCGTCAACATGAAGACGTACAATATGTAAAGTAAAAGGACACAAGTGCAACTAATGTGACATTATATTGTGGCAACGTTTCGCTTTCCGGGAGCTTTATCAAGCCACAATAAATGTCACATTAGTTGCACTTGTGTCCTTTTACTTTACATATTGTCGGTAATTCTACCAACTTTATTACACCTTTCTGCTTTACCATGTAATGTTCGTAAATTAATGTAACACAGTTCTTTAGGACACGAAGGTTCGAATCTGATTTTAAACACTTCGGAGAAATTCTCTGGATTGACTTGAATCAAATCTTTCACGATACATTACAAAAGTCTATTGTACATTCTCGGTAGCATAAGCCTGTTGTTATTTTGTGATTTTTTAAATTAATTTATGCTAATTGAGATAAATTAATTGTGTATTAATTATGTTTTGCCTCTACGAGTCCATCTAGGTTTTCTGCAGAGAGTACTATCAAGAGTACTATCAAGAGTACGATCAAGAGTACTATCAAGAGTACTATCAAGAGTACTATCAAGAGTACTATCAAAAGTACGATCGAGAATACGATCAAGAGTACAATCAAGAGTACTATCAAGAGTACTATCAAGAGTACTATCAAGAGTACGATCAAGAGTACTATCAAGAGTACTATCAAGAGTACTATCAAGAGTACTATCAAGAGTACTATCAAGAGTACTATCAAGAGTACTATCAAGAGTACGATCAAGAGTACTATCAAGAGTACTATCAAGAGTACTATCAAGAGTACTATCAAGAGTACTATCAAGAGTACGATCAAGAGTACTATCAAGAGTACGATCAAGAGTACTATCAAGAGTACGATCAAGAGTACGATCAAGAGTACGATCAAGAGTACGATCAAGAGTACGATCAAGAGTACGATCAAGAGTACGATCAAGAGTACTATCAAGAGTACTATCAAGAGTACTATCAAGAGTACTATCAAGAGTAATATCAAGAGTACTATCAAGAGTATTATCAAGAGTACTATCAAGAGTACTATCAAGAGTAATATCAAGAGTACTATCAAGAGTATTATCAAGAGTACTATCAAGAGTACTATCAAGAGTAATATCAAGAGTACTATCAAGAGTACTATCAAGAGTAATATCAAGAGTACTATCAAAAGTACAGTACGATCAAGATCAAAAAGAGATAGAGTACTATCAAGAGTACTATCAAGAGTACGATCAAGAGTACTATCAAGAGTACTATCAAGAGTACTATCAAGAGTACTATCAAGAGTACTATCAAGAGTACTATCAAGAGTACTATCAAAAGTACGATCAACAGTACGATCAAGAGTACTATCAAAAGTACGATCGAGAATACGATCAAGAGTACAATCAAGAGTACTATCAAGAGTAATATCAAAAGTACGATCGAGAATACGATCAAGAGTACAATCAAGAGTACTATCAAGAGTACTATCAAGAGTACTATCAAGAGTACTATCAAGAGTACTATCAAAAGTACGATCAACAGTACGATCAAGAGTACTATCAAAAGTACGATGAAGAATACGATCAAGAGTACAATCAAGAGTACTATCAAGAGTACTATCAAAAGTACGATCAAGAGTACGATCAAGAGTACAATCAAGAGTACTATCAAGAGTACTATCAAAAGTACGATCAAGAGTACGATCAAGAGTACAATCAAGAGTACTATCAAGAGTACTATCAAAAGTACGGTCAAGAATACGATCAAGAGTACAATCAAGAGTACTATCAAGAGTACTATCAAGAGTACTATCAAGAGTACTATCAAGAGTACTATCAAGAGTACAATCAAAAGTACTATCAAAAGTACGATCGAGAATACGATCAAGAGTACAATCAAGAGTACTATCAAGAGTACTATCAAGAGTACTATCAAGAGTACGATCAACAGTGCCCTGCACACACGTGGTCATCCATGGCGAGAATTGAGTCACCGTACCTGGGTACCTGGAGAGGGTGTCGGGGGTCAACGCCCCCGCGGCCTGGTCTGTGACCAGGCCAGTCTGTGACCACCACAGCTACAGTCACAAAATAGTCTGTTGCGTCTGAGTTCGCGAAGTTACGCAGATGTTAACATTCGCGTATAAACACCCACAGTAACACGTGGCAAACCACAGCAACGCTAACTTGATCAATTATTCAGAATATACTAAGTCAGTAATGTCAACGGTCTTCTAAGTCTCACCGGTGGCATTACCACTTGTACGGTAACAGCACAACAGTGTACAATATTCACAAGAACAAGGCCCCATATTACAAGAATAAGGCCCCATTTCACAAGAACAATGCCTCATCTCACAAGAACAAGGCCCCATATCACAAGAACAAGGCCTTATATCACAAGAACAAGGCCCCATATCACAAGAACAAGGCCCCATCTCACAAGAACAAAGCCCCATATCACAAGAACAAGGCCCCATCTCACAAGAACAAGGCCCCATATCACAAGAACAAAGCCCCATATCACAAGAACAAGGCCCCATATCACAAGAACAAGGCCCCATATCACAAGAACAAAGCCCCATATCACAAGAACAAGGCCCCATATCACAAGAACAAAGCCCCATATCACAAGAACAAGGCCCCATTTCACAAGAACAAGGCCCCATATCACAAGAACAAAGCCCCATATCACAAGAACAAGGCCCCATATCACAAGAACAAAGCCCCATATCACAAGAACAAGGCCCCATATCACAAGAACAAAGCCCCATATCACAAGAACAAGGCCTCATATCACAAGAACAAGGCCCCATATCACAAGAACAAGGCCCCATTTCACAAGAACAAGGCCTTATATCACAAGAACAAGGCCTCATTTCACAAGAACAAGGCCTTATATCACAAGAACAAGGCCTCATATCACAAGAACAAGGCCCCATTTCACAAGAACAAGGCCTCATTTCTCAAGAACAAGGCCTTATATCACAAGAACAAGGCCTTATATCACAAGAACAAGGCCTCATATCACAAGAACAAGGCCCCATATCACAAGAACAAGGCCCCATATCACAAGAACAAGGCCTCATATCACAAGAACAAGGCCTCATATCACAAGAACAAAGCCCCATATCACAAGAACAAGGCCTCATATCACAAGAACAAAGCCCCATATCACAAGAACAAGGCCTCATATCACAAGAACAAGGCCTCATATCACAAGAACAAAGCCCCATATCACAAGAACAAGACCCCATATCACAAGAACAAGGCCTCATATCACAACAAGGCCTCATATCACAAGAACAAGGCCTCATATCACAAGAACAAGGCCTCATATCACAACAAGGCCTCATATCACAAGAACAAGGCCTCATATCACAAGAACAAGGCCTCATATCACAAGAACAAGGCCCCATATCACAAGAACAAGGCCTCATATCACAAGAACAAGGCCCCATATCACAAGAACAAGGCCTCATATCACAACAAGGCCTCATATCACAAGAACAAGGCCCCATTTCACAAGAACAAGGCCCCATTTCACAAGAACAAGGCCCCATATCACAAGAACAAGGCCTCATATCACAAGAACAAGGCCCCATTTCACAAGAACAAGGCCCCATATCACAAGAACAAGGCCCCATATCACAAGAACAAAGCCCCATATCACAAGAACAAACCCCATTTCACTAACTTAGTACCTCCGTCTGCTCTCCACTACCGGGCTGAACTCTTAGCAACAACCTCTAACAGTCAGGTCGAAACAGTATAGCCTCAGAAATAACGTGTGTGATTTAGATTCATCCCTCCCGATATTACTATGTACAGTTCAATATTTACAACAGCGCAAGAACATTCAAAACAAGCCGATATAACAGTAAACAGTAAATACGTACTGTTGGAAAGAACGAGGGATTATAATGGGTAACGTATCAGCTGACAGCCTGAGAATGTATGAGGATTAACTGAACAATTATTTAAACTTAGTAAGCCATTCCCCATTTCCCCAACAAATGGGAATTCCACAGCATACCCATTGGTCACCAGATTATCATGATATCACCACTATACTCTAGTTACCGTGTTTACAGCTGTCAGAGATGACTACAACACTGCGGTTTGTCTTGACTCGTGCAACATTTCACAACACAATGCAATACAGTGATGGAGAAGTATGGTACTGAAGGAAACACTAATTAAATATTGTTAATTGAAATCACTAAAGTTTGAAATCAAATTTAATAGGTAAAAATTCCAAGTCTTACGGCAGGCAGTCAAGTGAAACTATAAAAATAAATTCAATATCAAAACGGTAACTTTAACACGATATAGTTACCTTCCCGTAAAATGTTTATGATAGATTATCATTGAAAATAACTTGAGAATTGTATGACGGTCGAGCACACTGTCAATGTTGTTATGAGGTGAGATATGCGCCTCATATCCTCAAAAATACAGAGGCTGCACTCTACTGTTATGTATATTTCACTAAACAAAAAAACAAGCCAAACATGTGTAGACAATGTTGTAATTTATGTATTCCAGCATGTATAGTTTAAGTCAGTTTAATGAAACTGCTTAATCTTGTGGCCAGACACGAACTCAGTCTGGCAGTCACATTAATAGGCTTGTGGAGAAAATTCTCCAATAATGGGTATATCTTTCGCCCTCTTAGCTCCCCCCATCAGACCTCTGAGGGTCTTAGCCCTCCCAGAATTGGCTATTGGACTCTTCGTTCTTCGAAAACAGCTTTACGGGGCACACATGTATGTACCAAAGAGTCACAAGACACGATAAACTCTAGGAAAACCAGTGTTAAAAAAACCATGAGTGTATCATCCGTGGTATAATCCAGATAAGTGTAGTGTCGTGGTATGCATTTAGGATTTATGAACAAAGGGACAGGATATCACCCTATCGCGTAAAAGCTGACCTAAGTGACTCCCTATCGAGGAGTGAGGACATAACTACGCATCTGTAACAACCTACTCAAGTTATTAATACCGGGGTCATACTTCCCAAATCACAAACTAGAGAAAATTGGATCAGTTACAATAGCCAGGTAAGTCCAGCCATACTTAATAGGTAGGGGTGAGATTTCACTGGAATTACCAATAGATCCCGTGATACGTGGGTGATTCACCCAAAACTACGTATCACTACGTATTTCAGATGATAATGAAATGCTGAGATATACGCTCCTTCAGGGCAAATTACATGACTAACAAACTTGTTAATCCAGAGCCACTGGGGAATCTGGAACGGCACCGCGAAGGGATTTCCAGGGAGAGGCTGCTGGCCATCCTACTGTTAACACTTAAGTACAGATTGTTATTTGTTTCATGCAGGTAAGTGTACTTATATAACCAGTTCTCCATAAGAGAAGAGTGTATGCAAGTTATGTACAGTTGACTTGGATACGTTACAGTACACTGGTGTACATCACAAGCAGTGCTAAGGTTAGTAGTTAGCATTACAGCAGTTGGGTAGCAACCTTTGTAATGCCAGCTCCTTGGATCATGAACTCTTCATTAGATTCAACGAATCAAGGCTAATGGGAATCTCATCTTATATTCACAATGACCCGCTGATGGGCTCTTGATCCAAGGAATTAGGGTTACTTTCAACTTACTTGGGTCAAACTGGATTACTTCCCATTCCCCAGAAACTGTGCTACTCCTAATTAAAATCAGACCCTGTACTTTTAACATGATTAACAACTTCTAACATGATTAATCACTTCTAACATGTTTAATCACTTCTAACATGTTTAACCACTTCTGACGTGTTTAACCACTTCTAACATGTTTAAATACTTCTATCATATTTAACCACTTCTAACATATTTAACCACTTTTAACATGTCTAACCACTTCTAACATATTTAACCATTTCTAACATGCTTAACCATTTCTAACATGTTTAATCACTTCTAACATGTCTAACAATTTCTAACATATTTAACCGTTTCTAACATATTTAACCACTACAAAATACATTAGATTATAAGGGTTAATTAAAGTTAACGGACTACACAAGGACCATTTATCTTTGTATCCATCTAGACATCATTATCAAGGAATCTTTAATTCACAAGGACACTAGTAAACTATCAGCGTATAGTCGAGGATGTATACTCGTTATTCAGTGTATATACCTAGGCTGTCAAATATCCACATCTCACTGTTCATTCACTTAGCCATAAACATCTATTGGTTCATTTACATAGAAATACGTACCATTAGATTCATATACACTGAGAGATAAACATCTCTCAGAGCATAAACAAAGGAATATACAATGTCTCACGGGCCATTTACACTGGGAAATACATACGTATATACATAGATATACACCCGTCACCATATACACTCTACGTAATACATGTCTTTCAGTGTAAATACATAGTTACACACACACACACACACACACACACACGCACACACACACACACACACACACACACACACACACACACTGTAAAAAAATAAAATAATTGTTAAACACCAAAATATAAAAAATTACTAAGAACAGTAGAGACTAAAACGGAGGAGGAAATTCGCGAGGTACTCGATGGTAACCTTCGTGTGTGCTTACAAAAGTAGAAATTTTGATATGTATGGGAAACTAATTTAGAAACTTCAAAACGTTGGAGAAATAAGAAGCAAACTCTTGAAAAGGGTGATAGAGTTTCCGTTTGAGAAGGAAATGAGATCAGTGATGAGAGGAATATTGTCTTCTTTGAGATGTATCGGATGTGAAAATTTAGATATCCGCGGATGCGGATGTGTATGTGGATGCGGGTGTAAGAAATAGTGCGGATGTTCCGCGGATTCGGATGCAGATGCATATGCAGATATCGGTTTACAGTAAAATGCGGATGCGGATGCTGATGCGGATGCTGATGCGGATGTAAGAAATTGTCAGGATGTCCGGGTAACACAAAACTCTCTGCCAGAGATTGATTTCATTTTATAAGAATGAAGTATTAGAAGGAATAGCGGCTAAAAATATATGAGCAACTGCAGAAGAAACAAAACACAAAAATATGCCCACGCTAGTTGACAGGAGGGGAAAGAGGAGATATGATAAGAACGTATAAGATTATAAATGAATTTGGAAAATTGGATAAAGAATGTTTTTTCTTAACTTGGTCAACAGACATAAAAAAGGGGAAGCAAATGTATATTAAGAACATGAAGCAACAGAAGGAATACTGGATAATAAGTCCAGATTGTTTAGACACACACACACGCACAGAAACAAGGGGTCACAATTGGAAGTTGAAGACTCAAATAAATCAAAGGGATGTTAGGAAGTATTTCTTTAGTCATAGAGTTGTCAGGAATTGGAATAGTTAGGAAAGTGACGTAGTGGAGGCAGGAACCATACATAGTTTTAAGACGAGGTATGATAAAGCTCTTGGAGCAGGGAGAGAGAGAGAGAGAGGGCCCAGTAGCAATCAGTGAAGAGGCGGAGGCCAGGAGCTATGACTCGTCCACTGCAACCACAAATAGGTGAGTACACACACACACACACACACACACACACACACATACTACACATAATGAGGGGGAAGCTGTAAGCCTAAGCCCTTAGAGGGTCATATAATGCTCAGGGGAAATGGGAAGTAATCATGTTCGATCCCAGTAAAGGGAGCATCAAAACCCCGCTCCCTCACAGACGTCAAGGAACCTCCCAAGAGAGACATACATGTCGCCGATTTAATGTCGTCAAGCAATTTAAGTATTCATTTAGCTCTGAGCGAGACAATTTACTTTCAGTCTAGTACTTGGGGTAAAATGTGCCAAGGATGTCTCTTTGTGGCTAATGTTTGTCTGTCTGTCTGCAGGATCTCTATGTCTGTTTGTTTGGAGTGTTTATCTACTGTTGTTTACTCTTCTGGTACCCCTTAAATAAGCTTTTCCTGTTAATTATGTGTCTGCTTTGATGCACCCTTAATTCCCTTAAGTTTAATTTCTCTCAGTTATTGTTATATTGTTACTATTATTACATTTAAGGGAAAAACACCAAAGGGTTATACAAAGCCTCTGGGGAAAGGGATGTAATCAGGTCTGACACGATTAAGGGGAGATTAGTTTTAATGTTTTATATCAAGATCCCAGGAAGAGTATCAAGGACGCTTCTTCCTGGATGTTATGAGATGTATTCTTCACAACCAGTCTTCCTGCTGTCTCATGTGTCATGCAGACTTTACTGTCTCATGCAGACTTTACTGTCTCATGCAGAATTTACTGTCTCATGCAGACTTTACTGTCTCATGCAGACTTTACTGTCTCATGCAGACATTACTGTCTCACTGTCTCATGCAGACTTTACTGTCTCATGCAGACTTTACTGTCTCATGCAGACTTTACTGTCTCATGCAGACTTTACTGTCTCATGCAGACTTTACTGTCTCATGCAGACTTTACTGTCTCATGCAGACTTTACTGTCTCATGCAGACTTTACTGTCTCATGCAGACTTTACTGTCTCATGCAGACTTTACTGTCTCATGCAGACTTTACTGTCTCATGCAGACTTTACTGTCTCATGCAAACTTTACTGTCTCATGCAGACTTTACTGTCTCATGCAGACTTTACTGTATCATGCAGACTTTACTGTCTCATGCAGACTTTACTGTCTCATGCAGACTTTACTATCTCATGCAGACTTTACTGTCTCATGCAGACTTTACTGTCTCATGCAGACTTTACTGTCTCATGCAGACTTTACTGTCTCATGCAGACTTTACTGTGTCATGCAGACTTTACTGTCTCATACAATACACACAACGATTTTTTCTATGCAGTATAAGTATAAAAAAAAAATCCTGCATGTTTCGAAATAAATTATTAAATTCCAAGGAAAGCGTTAAACCCGGAAGGCTGATGCAGCGTATCAGCCTTCCGGGTGATAATTACGTTTGATTCAAGGCTTTAAAGAACAGCTCCAGTTCCTTATTTCAAGGGCCCTTTAAAAACATCAAGGTTGCTCCCCCATGAACTTTGGTCTTGATCTGCACTTGAGCTGCGAATATATTATTTTCACTTTCAAGGGGACGAGTTAAACCCATAGGGGTTACACAGTGTCTGGGGAATGGGGAATAATCAAATATGATCCAAGGAGATGGAGAGTCGCTCAGTTTCCTCTGATGGATATCAAGGACATGATGAACATCAACGCCTCGCCTTGTAGAAAGATTGATCTGTCAAGCATCAGTCAACATCCTCCCAGGGAAGCACTTGTCAAGCATCACTCAACATCCTCCCAGGGAAGCACTTGTCAAGCATCACTCAACAACCTCCCAGGGAAGCACTTGTCAAGCATCACTCAACAACCTCCCAGGGAAGCACTTGTCAAGCATCACTCAACAACCTCCCAGGGAAGCACTTGTCAAGCATCACTCAACAACCTCCCAGGGAAGCACTTGTCAAGCATCACTCAACAACCTCCCAGGGAAGCACTTGTCAAGCATCACTCAACAACCTCCCAGGGAAGCACTTGTCAAGCATCACTCAACAACCTCCCAGGGAAGCACTTGTCAAGCATCACTCAACAACCTCCCAGGGAAGCACTTGTCAAGCATCACTCAACAACCTCCCAGGGAAGCACTTGTCAAGCATCACTCAACAACCTCCCAGGGAAGCACTTGTCAAGCATCACTCAACAACCTCCCAGGGAAGCACTTGTCAAGCATCACTCAACAACCTCCCAGGGAAGCACTTGTCAAGCATCACTCAACAACCTCCCAGGGAAGCACTTGTCAAGCATCACTCAACAACCTCCCAGGGAAGCACTTGTCAAGCATCACTCAACAACCTCCCAGGGAAGCACTTGTCAAGCATCACTCAACAACCTCCCAGGGAAGCACTTGTCAAGCATCACTCAACAACCTCCCAGGGAAGCACTTGTCAAGCATCACTCAACATCCTCCCAGGGAAGCACTTGTCAAGCATCACTCAACAACCTCCCAGGGAAGCACTTGTCAAGCATCACTCAACAACCTCCCAGGGAAGCACTTGTCAAGCATCTCTCAACAACCTCCCAGGGAAGCACTTGTCAAGCATCACTCAACAACCTCCCAGGGAAGCACTTGTCAAGCATCACTCAACATCCTCCCAGGGAAGCACTTGTCAAGCAACACTCAACAACCTCCCAGGGAAGCACTTGTCAAGCATCACTCAACATCCTCCCAGGGAAGCACTTGTCAAGCAACACTCAACAACCTCCCAGGGAAGCACTTGTCAAGCATCAGTCAACAACCTCCCAGGGAAGCACTTGTCAAGCATCACTCAACATCCTCCCAGGGAAGCACTTGTCAAGCATCACTCAACATCCTCCCAGGGAAGCACTTGTCAAGCATCACTCAACAACCTCCCAGGGAAGCACTTGTCAAGCATCACTCAACAACCTCCCAGGGAAGCACTTGTCAAGCATCACTCAACAACCTCCCAGGGAAGCACTTGTCAAGCATCACTCAACAACCTCCCAGGGAAGCACTTGTCAAGCATCACTCAACAACCACCCAGGGAAGCACTTGTCAAGCATCACTCAACAACCTCCCAGGGAAGCACTTGTCAAGCATCACTCAACAACCTCCCAGGGAAGCACTTGTCAAGCGTCACTCAACAACCTCCCAGGGAAGCACTTGTCAAGCATCACTCAACAACCTCCCAGGGAAGCACTTGTCAAGCATCACTCAACATCCTCCCAGGGAAGCACTTGTCAAGCATCACTCAACAACCTCTCAGGGAAGCACTTGTCAAGCATCACTCAACAACCTCCCAGGGAAGCACTTGTCAAGCATCACTCAACAACCTCCCAGGGAAGCACTTGTCAAGCATCACTCAACAACCTCCCAGGGAAGCACTTGTCAAGCATCACTCAACAACCACCCAGGGAAGCACTTGTCAAGCATCACTCAACAACCTCCCAGGGAAGCACTTGTCAAGCATCACTCAACAACCTCCCAGGGAAGCACTTGTCAAGCGTCACTCAACATCCTCCCAGGGAAGCACTTGTCAAGCATCACTCAACAACCTCCCAGGGAAGCACTTGTCAAGCATCACTCAACATCCTCCCAGGGAAGCACTTGTCAAGCATCACTCAACAACCTCCCAGGGAAGCACTTGTCAAGCATCACTCAACATCCTCCCAGGGAAGCACTTGTCAAGCATCACTCAACAACCTCCCAGGGAAGCACTTGTCAAGCATCACTCAACAACCTCCCAGGGAAGCACTTGTCAAGCATCACTCAACAACCTCCCAGGCAAGCACTTGTCAAGCATCACTCAACAACCTTCCAGGGAAGCACTTGTCAAGCATCACTCAACATCCTCCCAGGGAAGCACTTGTCAAGCATCACTCAACAACCTCCCAGGGAAGCACTTGTCAAGCATCACTCAACAACCTCCCAGGGAAGCACTTGTCAAGCATCACTCAACAACCTCCCAGGGAAGCACTTGTCAAGCATCACTCAACACTTGTCCTCCCAGGGAAGCACTTGTCAAGCATCACTCAACAAAGCACTTGTCAAGCATCACTCAACAACCACCCAGGGAAGCACTTGTCAAGCATCACTCAACAACCTCCCAGGGAAGCACTTGTCAAGCATCACTCAACAACCTCCCAGGGAAGCACTTGTCAAGCATCACTCAACAACCTCCCAGGGAAGCACTTGTCAAGCATCACTCAACAACCTCCCAGGGAAGCACTTGTCAAGCATCACTCAACAACCACTCCCAGGGAAGCACTTGTCAAGCATCACTCAACAACCTCCCAGGGAAGCACTTGTCAAGCATCACTCAACAACCTCCGAGGGAAGCACTTGTCAAGCATCACTCAACAGCCTCCCAGGGAAGCACTTGTCAAGCATCACTCAACAACCTCCCAGGGAAGCACTTGTCAAGCATCACTCAACAACCTCCCAGGGAAGCACTTGTCAAGCATCACTCAACAACCTCCCAGGGAAGCACTTGTCAAGCATCACTCAACAACCTCCCAGGGAAGCACTTGTCAAGCAACAAAGCACTTGTCAAGCATCACTCAACAACCTCCCAGGGAAGCACTTGTCAAGCATCACTCAACATCCTCCCAGGGAAGCACTTGTCAAGCATCACTCAACAACCTCCCAGGGAAGCACTTGTCAAGCATCACTCAACAACCTCCCAGGGAAGCACTTGTCAAGCATCACTCAACAACCTCCCAGGGAAGCACTTGTCAAGCATCACTCAACAACCTCCCAGGGAAGCACTTGTCAAGCATCACTCAACAACCTCCCAGGGAAGCACTTGTCAAGCATCACTCAACAACCTCCCAGGGAAGCACTTGTCAAGCATCACTCAACAACCTCCCAGGGAAGCACTTGTCAAGCATCACTCAACAACCTCCCAGGGAAGCACTTGTCAAGCATCACTCAACAACCTCCCAGGGAAGCACTTGTCAAGCATCACTCAACATCCTCCCAGGGAAGCACTTGTCAAGCATCACTCAACAACCTCCCAGGGAAGCACTTGTCAAGCATCACTCAACAACCTCCCAGGGAAGCACTTGTCAAGCATCACTCAACAACCTCCCAGGGAAGCACTTGTCAAGCATCACTCAACAACCTCCCAGGGAAGCACTTGTCAAGCATCACTCAACAACCTCCCAGGGAAGCACTTGTCAAGCATCACTCAACAACCTCCCAGGGAAGCACTTGTCAAGCATCACTCAACAACCTCCCAGGGAAGCACTTGTCAAGCATCACTCAACATCCTCCCAGGGAAGCACTTGTCAAGCATCACTCAACAACCTCCCAGGGAAGCACTTGTCAAGCATCACTCAACAACCTCCCAGGGAAGCACTTGTCAAGCATCACTCAACAACCTCCCAGGGAAGCACTTGTCAAGCATCACTCAACAACCTCCCAGGGAAGCACTTGTCAAGCATCACTCAACAACCTCCCAGGGAAGCACTTGTCAAGCATCACTCAACAACCTCCCAGGGAAGCACTTGTCAAGCATCACTCAACATCCTCCCAGGGAAGCACTTGTCAAGCATCACTCAACAACCTCCCAGGGAAGCACTTGTCAAGCATCACTCAACAACCTCCCAGGGAAGCACTTGTCAAGCATCACTCAACATCCTCCCAGGGAAGCACTTGTCAAGCATCACTCAACATCCTCCCAGGGAAGCACTTGTCAAGCATCACTCAACAACCTCCCAGGGAAGCACTTGTCAAGCATCACTCAACAACCTCCCAGGGAAGCACTTGTCAAGCATCACTCAACATCCTCCCAGGGAAGCACTTGTCAAGCATCACTCAACAACCTCCCAGGGAAGCACTTGTCAAGCATCACTCAACAACCTCCCAGGGAAGCACTTGTCAAGCATCACTCAACATCCTCCCAGGGAAGCACTTGTCAAGCATCACTCAACATCCTCCCAGGGAAGCACTTGTCAAGCATCACTCAACAACCTCCCAGGGAAGCACTTGTCAAGCATCACTCAACAACCTCCCAGGGAAGCACTTGTCAAGCATCACTCAACATCCTCCCAGGGAAGCACTTGTCAAGCATCACTCAACAACCTCCCAGGGAAGCACTTGTCAAGCATCACTCAACAACCTCCCAGGGAAGCACTTGTCAAGCATCACTCAACAACCTCCCAGGGAAGCACTTGTCAAGCATCACTCAACAACCTCCCAGGGAAGCACTTGTCAAGCATCACTCAACAACCTCCCAGGGAAGCACTTGTCAAGCATCACTCAACAACCTCCCAGGGAAGCACTTGTCAAGCATCACTCAACAACCTCCCAGGGAAGCACTTGTCAAGCATCACTCAACAACCTCCCAGGGAAGCACTTGTCAAGCATCACTCAACAGCCTCCCAGGGAAGCACTTGTCAGCATCAAGCTCAAACAACCTCCCAGGGAAGCACTTGTCAAGCATCACTCAACATCCTCCCAGGGAAGCACTTGTCAAGCATCACTCAACAACCTAGGGAAGCACTTGTCAAGCATCACTCAACAACCTCCCAGGGAAGCACTTGTCAAGCATCACTCAACATCCTCCCAGGGAAGCACTTGTCAAGCATCACTCAACATCCTCCCAGGGAAGCACTTGTCAAGCATCACTCAACATCCTCCCAGGGAAGCACTTGTCAAGCATCACTCAACATCCTCCCAGGGAAGCACTTGTCAAGCATCACTCAACATCCTCCCAGGGAAGCACTTGTCAAGCATCACTCAACATCCTCCCAGGGAAGCACTTGTCAAGCATCACTCAACATCCTCCCAGGGAAGCACTTGTCAAGCATCACTCAACAACCTCCCAGGGAAGCACTTGTCAAGCATCACTCAACATCCTCCCAGGGAAGCACTTGTCAAGCATCACTCAACAACCTCCCAGGGAAGCACTTGTCAAGCATCACTCAACAACCTCCCAGGGAAGCACTTGTCAAGCATCACTCAACAACCTCCCAGGGAAGCACTTGTCAAGCATCACTCAACAACCTCCCAGGGAAGCACTTGTCAAGCATCACTCAACAACCTCCCAGGGAAGCACTTGTCAAGCATCACTCAACAACCTCCCAGGGAAGCACTTGTCAAGCATCACTCAACAACCTCCCAGGGAAGCACTTGTCAAGCATCACTCAACAACCTCCCAGGGAAGCACTTGTCAAGCATCACTCAACAACCTCCCAGGGAAGCACTTGTCAAGCATCACTCAACAACCTCCCAGGGAAGCACTTGTCAAGCATCACTCAACAACCTCCTCCCACTCAACATCCTCCCAGGGAAGCACTTGTCAAGCATCACTCAACAACCTCCCAGGGAAGCACTTGTCAAGCATCACTCAACAACCTCCCAGGGAAGCACTTGTCAAGCATCACTCAACATCCTCCCAGGGAAGCACTTGTCAAGCATCACTCAACAACCTCCCAGGGAAGCACTTGTCAAGCATCACTCAACAACCTCCCAGGGAAGCACTTGTCAAGCATCACTCAACATCCTCCCAGGGAAGCACTTGTCAAGCATCACTCAACAACCTCCCAGGGAAGCACTTGTCAAGCATCACTCAACAACCTCCCAGGGAAGCACTTGTCAAGCATCACTCAACAACCTCCCAGGGAAGCACTTGTCAAGCATCACTCAACAACCTCCCAGGGAAGCACTTGTCAAGCATCACTCAACAACCTCCTCCCAGGGAAGCACTTGTCAAGCATCACTCAACAACCTCCCAGGGAAGCACTTGTCAAGCATCACTCAACAACCTCCCAGGGAAGCACTTGTCAAGCATCACTCAACAACCTCCCAGGGAAGCACTTGTCAAGCATCACTCAACAACCTCCCAGGGAAGCACTTGTCAAGCATCACTCAACATCCTCCCAGGGAAGCACTTGTCAAGCATCACTCAACATCCTCCCAGGGAAGCACTTGTCAAGCATCACTCAACAACCTCCCAGGGCCTCACCTGAGCTGCTTCAAGACAGGTTAATCGCTGAGCTGTTGTGACTTTAAACTCCCGTCTTCTCCTCAGATTCTTGTCGAGCAATTTTAAACATGGAAATAAATGATGTAAAATACCGACACAATGGAAAATTATTTTATTTTATTAACATACTGGCCGTCTCCCACCAAGGCAGGGTGGCCCGAAAAAGAAAATCTTTCACCATCATTCACTCCATCACTGTCTTGCCAGAAGGGTGCTTTACACTACAGTTTTTAAACTGCAACATTAACACCCCTCCTTCAGAGTGCAGACACTGTACTTCCCATCTCCAGGACTCAAGTCCGGCCTGCCGGTTTCCCTGAACCCCTTCATAAATGTTACTTTGCTCACACTCCAACAGCACGTCAAGTATTAAAAACCATTCGTCTCCATTCACTCCTATCAAACACGCTCACGCATGCCTGCTGGAAGTCCAAGCCCCTCGCACACAAAACCTCCTTTACCCCTTCCCTCCAGCCTTTCCTAGGCCGACCCCTACCCCGCCTTCCTTCCACGACAGACTGACACACTCTTGAAGTCATTCTGTTTCGCTCCATTCTCTCTACATGTCCGAACCACCTCAACAACCCTTCCTCAGCCCTCTGGACAACAGTTTTGGTAATCCCGCACCTCCTCCTAACTTCCAAACTACGAATTCTCTGCATTATATTCACACCACACATTGCCCTCAGACATGACATCTCCACTGCCTCCAGCCTTCTCATCGCTGCAACATTCATCACCCATGCTTCACACCCATATAAGAGCATTGGTAAAACTATACTCTCATACATTCCCCTCTTTGCCTCCAAGGACAAAGTTCTTTGTCTCCACAGA
>NC_091294.1:75811363-75854432 GCF_038502225.1 Cherax quadricarinatus | reverse complement strand
GGAATGGTTTTATTCCATAAGAGAATACGGGAGGATGGGATATGCAAGGCTTGTGGTGGATGGGAGACTGTTTTCCATATAGTGTATTTTTGCGAATGTATTGAACTAATAAGGGTTTGGTTGGATAAGGTAATAAGGTTAGTGGGAGGGGGGGGTTTGCAGGTGTTGAGGGTTTTAAGCTTAGACATAGGTGGTGTGAATCAGATGGTAGAGAATGCGGTAGGGTATATAATTACGGATTATATTTATATGTCTTGGGCTATGAGAGGAGCGAACGTGTGTGAAAGAATTAATGCATTAACAGCAACTTTTTATAGGACAAAGTGTAGAAATAAGGAGGTGTATGGGGGGAGATGGGAGAGGGATTTAAGTGAGGGTTATAGGAATTTCACTTTACGGGATTTACGGGAGTTGAAAGGCAGGTAAGGGGGATGAAATGGGCTGGTTTCCTAGAATGGGCGGTAGCGTGATGAGTTTGATGAATGTTATATGAGGTATGTCTGGGGTGCAATTTTAACATTATTTGTTCTGAGTGTTTCAAGTACAATACAGTTATATTTGGAATTATCGACTTATAACTATGTATGTGTGTATGTATATACATGTGTATGTATGTGTGTGTATATATGTGTATGTATGTATGTATGTATGTGTGTATGCATGTGTATATATATATGTATATGTATATATATATGTATATGTATGTATCTGTATGTATTGTATGTATGTTTACTTTCTTGTATATACCTTCAATGGTTTTTCTCATGAACATTTTCAATGATATACAATACATATTTTCTATGCGCATTTATGATTTTGATACAATGTGTAAATGTCAAAATGGCTTTTTATGTTCCAGTTTAATTTACAATAGTATTTTTGTAAGCACAATTGATTTGGTGCCAATAGAAGTATGTAGTTTAAGAGTTTTACGAACCCTTGAAGTTGTAAGAATTGGATGAAGTTATTCATGGTTGAGTTGACGTAATATTATAACTGACGTTGTAAGTGATTGTGTTCAATTAGACAACATACTTTATATACTTATTTATATGTATGTACATGTATGGTAAATTGAAGTCTGATTTTAAAGGTGAAGAGTGGGTTTTCCTTTTTTGTTCTTTTTTTTTTCTCTTGATGGTAATACAAGGTTGTATCATGTACACCAACAAATATGGTAATACAAGGTTGTATCATGTACACCAACAAATATGGTTAGGGGTATGTGGTAAAATTTTCGTGTTGATTAGACATTTATAATACAGATGAAATACTAGGCTTAGGTTAGGGTAAATTTATGATAATTGTGGAATGTTCTTTGATTCAAACTGCTCTTTATTATACTTGTATTTTATTATTCTAGTGTAAATTAAGAGCAAGGATGATTAATTTGAGGAAGTTAATATAGGTTTGCATGTTTTTGCGAAAGTTAACTTATCCACATGTAGCTAGTATAGGACAGTTTTAAGCTTCGGTATCTGATTTTATATGTAGGTAATAGTGGTCATATTTGTTATATTGTAATGTTATTCGTTAATGTTTCAATATCTAATGTAACGTTTTTTCAGTTATTTGTTCATATATTGTCATCTTTAGGGTTTTTCCTTTTGTCTATTGTCTATTGTTGGTTTTAAATAAAATATAAAAAAAATTCAATGTATGTTATTTAGAACGGGGACTGTACATACGGGGAGGGGGGGGTAGAAGTGTCAGCTGTGTCTGCACTGGCAATAATGATTATTATAAAAGGAGGGTTTATAGGTTATGTATATGGTTGTGTGGTTATGTATATGGTTGTAATATGGCCTTGATCTATGGGTTCTTAAAATGTACCGGGATTGTGTACTAGAGGTTTTGTAATATCTAGTATGGTTTTTAATTTTATACTATAATCATTATTGTATTTGCTCTGTTTATAAAATTCTGTATTGTAAGGATGTGGAAGGTTGGGTTTTCAATATTGTGGTGTATGTGTTAGGTATGATGCTCCTGTTTAGCCAAGTACTTGTGACATGCAAGTAAACTATATGTATTTTTTCTGTATACCGATCTGAGTTGTATATTAATTTAATTTATATATATGTATGTGTGTGTGTGTGTGTATATGTATATATATATGTATATATGTATGTGTATGTATGTATTGTCATCAATACTAAGTACTTCTATAAAGTTACAGTGGATGTGGTTAGGGTTATTGACTAGTTTGTAATGTTGGTGTTTAATTTCATGTTCGGAGAGGTATGAAGTTCACTGTATGTACCATTTATTTTATATTTCAATTTTTTTTTTATATTTTATTGAAAACTTACATGGTACCAAAATATAGACATAAAAACTGTTTTTGTCAAAAGACAAGAAAAACAAAACTTACACAATTTATAATCTCACCACAAAATATACCTAATCCATTGAACTAAACCCTTACACTATAGTATCTCTCTCTCAATCCCTTTCAATGTGCAGGATGATAAACCCTTGCAGCCACATAATAGTGGTAACCCCCCCCCTTTTCATGTACTTAGCCTGAAACAATGTGCATATATACACATGACATGACAAAAGTGTATAACCTAAATCAAAAAGAATCATGTTATTTTTTGACAGTTAGTACATACAAACTAACAGATCTTAGCATTTACTAACTTACATTTTATAAAAGTTATATATAAATAAAAACTAACAAACAACTAACAAAATATGAAAAATTGTTCAAATAAATGGACCAACAATAACTTTTACACAAAACAAAAACGTCAAAAACATCTTATGCTAAATATAAAAGTTTTATACAATGTTAGATTCAGTACTAAGTCTAATATATACACTTCATGCAAATTATAGATGTATTATGCCTTTAAATCTAAAGCCATTTAAACAATGTTCCAGAGCAATATCAGACTTACTCTGTCATGCACTAAGTTACACAATATAACTTATGGCTCCTAATAAAACATGTACCGGGCAGTACTACCTCAATCATGAACAAAACCAACCTGGCAAAAGACACTTCAGAAAGCCACCCCCTGCCATCCCCTGACCCCATGCTATCTGTATTAAGAAAAAAAACACAAACTCACGTTCCCTTCCATGCGCAAGTTCGTACCTGACGTCGAAAGTCATAAAACCCCTGTCTCAACCAAAAGTCACCAGTTCACCCCCCCCCTACGCCCCCCCCCTTTCCTAACGACTTTACACCCATATGCTCCACTACCACACACTTTTATTCCACCTTCCATCCTCCACTAATCTCAAAAAAGAACAAAAATGCCAGTTTAGGGAGAACCAGCCCAATCCAGCTCTAAACTACACCCAACCCTAACATTACACCTACCGATAGATTACGATAACCCAAGGGAAAACTATTTACCCACAACCTCCCATATAGTAGCCTATTTCTGCATACTGTACGATACACACTCGCCGCAAGCGCCCGCACCCTATATTCACCCCCCACCTCCCGCATGCACCAAGACACATACAAAAAATCTGCCACTATATACATCACTGCCCTCCGAATGTCCTTGGAAACCCCTCCCACATCGAAATGCAAAGCCCTCAAAGTCGAAATGTTTCTTCCCCCTCCCGCCACTATACCCAGAACTCTCGCTAACCATGCCCTTACAAAACCCAAGGTTTCACAAAAATATATGGCATGAAAAGCCGTCTCCTCTTCCTCACAATGCAAACAAGTGCCAGCACCTACATAACCCATTCTATATAACACTGACCTTGTAGCTAGAATTCCCATAAAGAATCTATAAACCACTTCACGAACCCTTGGCTTTAATCTGATCTTCCGAAAGTCTTCCCAAATGCCCCTCCAATCATACATTGGGTATGTAGCTACTCCCTGTATCACTGTACCCTGCCTACCTATCCTCCCAAGCCTACTTACCCTTACTTTTTTTGCTTCCCTTACTGCCAACAAATTTCGCACCATATCTTCACACTCCAGTAGTTCCTTTCCCTTCCACCATTTTCGCACATCCTTCATGACCTCTCCCACCCTTCTACCCCTCTCCCCTCCCACCCTCAAGTATCGCTGCTTCACATACACTGCCTTCACTCGTGTGTCCAAAGGTATAAGACCCAGCCCACCCTGCCGCACGCCCATCGTCACCACCTCCTTCCGTAGCCATGGCTTCCCATAACCCCACACATACCTCAAAACCACCCTCTCCAGTTCCTGAATATCACACGACCTCAGGGGATATATTTCTGCCACGCCCCACACTTTACTGTACACAAGTGTATTTACTACCACCACCCTCTGCTGCAATGTTATATCCCCAGCCCTCCACCCGCGCATCCTACCCATCGCTCTACTCACTACTTCTTTGGAATTTATTCTCTGTGCCTCCCCAGCGTCCGCCATATACACAACCCCACATATCTTAATTCTATCCACTACGTTCCACCCATACTGTTCCCCCAAACCCCCCCCCACCCACGTGCCTACTTCTAATAACTTTGACTTTGCTCCATTAACCCTCATCCCTGTCGCCCCACCAAAAATCTCTATTATACGTCCCACATTCCCCAATCCTATTTCCCCTCCAACCAAAACTGTGGTGTCATCCACATACCCCACAATACCACATCTCCCAGGACCCACCTCTCCCTGTTCCCACACTCCTTCCTCTATAAGCCTATAAAAAGGGTCCTGCATGCATGCAAAGAGGATTTGAGACAAGGGGCAACCCTGTCGCAAACCCATCCCCATCTGCACTGGCAACCCTAACTTCCCATTAACCTGAACCCTGACCGTTGCAGGCGTATACAAAGTAGTCGCCCAGCGCACAATCTCATCACCAAAACCCTGTTTTTTCAAAATACACCACAACATATGTCTATCTACACTGTCATAAGCCTGCTTCCAATCAATCCCCAAGATCCCCCCCCGTTGTCTACCCTCCACAAAATCCTTAATTCTTCCATGCCCCTCACGCATACTTCGACCTGGAATCCCACACTGTCCTCTATGTAGGACTCGGTCAAGCACCTTTTTCATACGGTTACCTAAAACCTTCGCAAAAACTTTATAATCTGCACACATGAGGGAGATCGCCCTAAAAGCACCCAAGGTCTTCCCCCCCCCTCCCTTATAGACCAAAACTACTACCCCCGTGCCCTGCGATTCCCCCAACACTCCCCTTTCCTTCATACAGTTAAACAACCGGACCAGACATTCCTTCATACAATCCCAATGTGTAATATAGAAATCATTAGGAATTCCATCAATGCCCGGCGCTTTTCCCCTACTCAAGCCCATTATCGCCTCCTCCACCTCCTCCTCACTGATCCTACCCTCTATTACCGCCCTCTCCTCCTCCCCTAAAAAACCTCGAATTCCTTCTCCCAGAATCTCTCCCTCCCTCTCTCCACCCTCCCTCTGCTTAAAATTCTCCCTAAACCAATAATCAGCATAATTGCTCATTCCATCGGTGGTACTAAGTACCTGCCCCACCCTATATCCCCCCACCCCTTTACACACCTCTAATCCCATAATCGTGGTCATCTGTTGCCTATTCCTAAATCTCCTCAAAACACATCCTGACGGTTTGTCACCCCATAGAACCTCCTCTAAACCTTCCCTCACACGTATCGCATCAAAACGAGAGTTTTGTATATCCCTCAATCTTCCCCTTAAAACCTCTATTTCTCCATGTCTAGCCCCCCCTCCCCCTTCATAACAATCATTTAGCTGCCCCTCTAAATATTTCTGTAAACCATACCTCCACCTCGCCTCATCCCTTCCTCTATGCTGGTAATAGTCCCTAATCTGCAATTTAGCGTGCTTCTCCCACCATTCCAAAACATCCTCCTCTTCGTTGCGAGCCTCCCATAGTTGCTTCCACCATTCCCTAAAAAACAACCCCTCCTCCTCTCCCTGGAGTAGCCTCACATTCATTTTCCAATAACCCACATACCTACGAACCATCCCTTCCCATGCCATCTCTGCCAAAACGGCACGATGGTCCGAAAAACCTAAATCTATCGTCATTACACGTTCTACTGTTATATCTCGAGTTATATATATACGATCCAACCTGGCAGCATAACCCCTCCGCAGAAACGTGTGCTCTACTTTCCACCCATCGCCCCTGACTATGTCATAAACCCCTGCATCCCTCAACAAATCCCTCAATACCCCAAGCACACACCCTGCCCCTCTCGGTTCCACATCCTTATTCCTGATTACACAATTCCAATCCCCACCTATTATAGAAACCATTGGTAAACCCCGCATGTAGAAAAGCAAAACCTCCCTTACAAAATTCACCTTAACCCGTATGTTACTATCTGCCGGCATATATATCCCCAGAAAACATACTCTAATCTCGCCCCATATCCCTTCCACCCTCACCACCCTCCCCTCCCCTCCCTCTTCCCACTTGAGCATGTGGAATGGGCTGGACTCCCTCACTGCCACTGCCACCCCACCCTTTAATTTCCCTGAACTACCAACATACATCCTAAAACCGTTCAGCCTCAACTCTCTGCCATACTTGAAATTGTGTTCTTGAATAAAACACACATCAATATTAAAACGCCGCAAAACATCCTCCAACCATACTCGTTTACCGTCAGCTCTAAGGCCATTCACGTTTATCGTTAGACACTTAAAGATTCAGAAAGGGTGGCTTTCCTCTATGTCTCTGTGTCCTGTCTGTTCCACTTTTTGCTGCTTCTGTCTTTTCTCGTACACTCTTTCCCGCCTGTACCCCCTCCCCCCCCCCTGTACACTACTCCGCCCTTTCTTAATCACTCCTGCCCACGTCTTCGTCCCTGTACGCTGAGCTGGTGTTATAACCTCCTCATCCGATGAGCCTCCAGCCCTCTTTCTAGATGTTCCCTCAATTTCCATATCAGTATTTCCATTGCCCTTGTGCACCTCAGCTTACACCTGTAGCAACTGCAACATGCCAGGCTCTGACCCCAGAGGCTCTGGAATCTGCTCAATCAAGTCCTTCTCAACCGTCAGAATGCTCCTGTCTGTAGCTGGGTTCTCCTCCGCAGGCACGTCCAGGAAAGACTTAATCATCTCCTGTAGGGGCGTAGATAACTCCTGTGGAGCACCGGTCTCTCCCACCCCCACAGGCTGCTGCTCAACTCCCGGGCCCGCTTGCGGGGGAATATCCGAAGCCACTGGTAGTGTCACACAATTCTCCAACACGCCCTCCACTTCGTCCGCCCAATTACCTTTGCCTGCCGCACTCAAATTCTTCGGTAGAGGTTCCGCCTGAGACTCCGTGGCTACTTGCCGCTCCCAAGGCCGCGGCGCTGCTGCTCTACCACATCCGGCCGCCATGTGGTCAAAAGCGCCGCACAGGCGACACGTCTTTCGTTGTCCCGCGTAGGTCACGTACAGCTGTGTCCTAAAATCCTCCAGGACAACATACGATGGAATAGGTCTTCTTAAAGACATCTTGACGGTGTAAGATCCAGCCGGCAACCCTTCATAGATTCCCTCCGTCCATCGAACTAAAGTAATGTCATGCACCTCACCATATCTTTGAAATGTCTCTCTGATATCTACATCGTCTGCCTCGAAAGGAACGTTGCGGATCCTCACCCAGGTGTAGTATTTTGAGGCATCCCGCAGGCGTACCTCCAGACCAGATGATACGGTGATGTTCTTCTCCTGGTACTGAGTCACCGTCCTTTCATATGCCTCCACTGTGCAGAACTTTATGAAGATTCGTGATGATCCATTAAGTGCTATTCCGTGTAAGTCTTCAACATCAATGCCAAACGTGTCCCGTATAATCGTTGGTAATAAAACAGGGGCATTCGTGGGGTATATTGCCCCTTTAACAAGGTCAACACACACGGTGTTGCTCCTCCTGCGGTAGCTGGCAGCCATCTTGGTGAAAACAGGAAGTTGCGCACCAGAGAAAGCAAGAGCTGTTTGCGCAGTGCGTCCACTCAGCCCGAAAGCGAAGAGGACAATGACCATGAGAACTGCACGGTCCGTGCAGCTGCTCGCCCAGGTGTGCACATGTACATTACACATCGTACGTACAATTAGATTCAGCTCAACATTTTTCAATAATGCCATACGTAGAATCATTCTACCCAATTTGTATAATAAAGAGCAGTTTGAATCAAAGAACATTCCACAATTATCATAAATTTACCCTAACCTAAGCCTAGTATTTCATCTGTATTATAAATGTCTAATCAACACGAAAATTTTACCACATACCCCTAACCATATTTGTTGGTGTACATGATACAACCTTGTATTACCATAAAGAGAAAAAAAAGAACAATAAAAAAGGAAAACCCACTCTTCACCTTTAAAATCAGACTTCAATTTACCATACATGTACATACATATAAATAAGTATATAAAGTATGTTGTCTAATTGAACACAATCACTTACAACGTCAGTTATAATATTACGTCAACTCAACCACGAATAACTTCATCCAATTCTTTCAACTTCAAGGTTCGTTAAACTACTCTAGTATTGCCAATCTACATACTTCTATATGGCACCAAATCAATTGTGCTTACAAAAATACAATTGTAAATTAAACTGAAACATAAAAAGCCATTTTGACATTTACACATTGTATCAAAATCATAAATACGCATAGAAAATATGTATTGAATATCATTGAAAATGTTCATGAGAAAAACCATTAATGGTATATACAAGAAAGTAAACATACATACAATACATACATATACATACATATACATATATATATACATATACATATATACACATACACACTTATATACATACACACATACATACATACATACACATACATACATACACAAATACACACATACAACACATGCATATATATACACACATACACATACATAGTTATAAGTCGATAATTCCAAATATAACTGTATTGTACTTGAAACACTCGGAACAAATAATGTTAAAATTGCACCCCAGACATACCTCATATAACATTCATCAAACTCATCATGCTACCGCCCATTCTAGGAAACCAGCCCATTTCATCCCCCTTACCTGCCTTTCAACTCCCGTAAATCCCGTAAAGTGAAATTCCTATAACCCTCACTTAAATCCCTCTCCCATCTCCCCCCATACACCTCCTTATTTCTACACTTTGTCCTATAAAAAGTTGCTGTTAATGCATTAATTCTTTCACACACGTTCGCTCCTCTCATAGCCCAAGACATATAAATATAATCCGTAATTATATACCCTACCGCATTCTCTACCATCTGATTCACCCCACCTATGTCTAAGCTTAAAACCCTCAACACCTGCAAACCCCCCCCTCCCACTAACCTTATTACCTTACCCAACCAAACCCTTATTAGTTCAATACATTCGCAAAAATACACTATATGGAAAACAGTCTCCCATCCACCACAAGCCTTGCATATCCCATCCTCCCGTATTCTCTTATGGAATAAAACCATTCCAGACGGTAAGATCCCATGTAAAAATCTATACATTACTTCTCGTACTTTAGGTTTTAAACGTAATTTGTTCAAACGCCCCCAGATATTACGCCAATCATACATCGGATAAACACCTTCTACCACTGCTACCACTGCCTTACCTTCCACCCCATCAAGGTTTCCCAATTTAATATGTGAAGGATCGCTCATGTTTATGATGACCCGTAACATTGCCTCACCTATTATGAACTCCCTACCCACCCACCACCGTTGCATATCCTGACGTATCTTATGAAGTCCGCCTTCCCTCGCCCCCCCCCCTCCCGCTTATAACTACGTTTCAAATACACACTCATAATCCTCTTTTCAACAGCTATAAGACCCAGCCCTCCACGGCCAACCGGGAGTGTGACAACCGCTCTACCTAACCATTCGCTTCCAGTACCCCAAATGAATCTAAAAACGCGCTTTTGTAACCTTTGTATCTCACTACGAAGTATCGGATATATTGCTGCTACATGCCAAAGTTTACTATATAATAGGACATTCGTTGTAATTACTCTTTGATGCAAAGTTAAGTGTGCAGCTCGTAAACCACTGAGGCGCTTCAGTACACCATCTACAATACGCACTGAATTTATTTGTTGTGCTAACTTGATATCACTTACATAAACGATCCCACATATCAGTAATTGGTCCACCTTTTTCCACCTTTCAACTACTTCACATTCCTCACTTAACCTATCTCCAAGATCCATATACTTCGTTTTCTCCTTATTAATTGACATGCCAGAAGCCTTTTCAAAAACATTTACTAACTTTTCCACCCGAGGCAAATCCCTGTTACCACTTACTAAAATCGTTGTGTCATCAACATATCCAACAATGCCAGCCCCCCCACCCCTTTCGTCACCAACCCCATTTGCTGCCAATAAGACCCTAATTCCTCTATAAAAGGGATCCTGTAAACACGCAAAAAATATTTGTGAAAGGGGACAACCTTGACGTAGACCCCTGCTCATCTGAATTTGTTCTCCTAACCTTCCATTTACCTGCACCCGCAAGGATGCATCTTGATACATTAATTTGGCCCATGATATAATTTCCTCTCCAAACCCCTGCCATCTCATAATCTTCCATAACGCTTCCCTTTCTACACTATCATATGCCGCCTCCCAATCTATAGCCAACACCCCCCCCCACTCCCAATTTTACTCTTTCTTCAATAAAACTTCTAATCAAACCATGCCCGTCATACATAGACCTTCCCGGCACCCCATATTGTCCCTTATCGATCACTTTACCCAGGACCTTTTTTATTCTGTTAGCTAAAATTCTTGCAAAAATCTTATAATCACCACACAATAACGAAATAGCACGATAGTCTTTAACTGTTAATGGCTCACCTTTAGGCACTAAAACGACCACAGCCATCCGCTGCTGTGCCCCTAAAACCCGATCCCGCTTAAGGATATTGAATAATCTTACCAAAAATTCTTTTAAAACGCTCCAATTTTGGAGATAAAAGTCACTGGGCAACCCATCAATTCCTGGTGCCTTACCTAATTGCGCCCCGGATAAAGCTTCCCATGTCTCGCACTCCGTTATCGGCCCTTCCAAAACGAATCGATCATGCTCTGTCAACTCACACTGCACAAACCTTCCAATTGACTGTAATGCTATTTCACTTATTCCCACACTTTGCGTTTTCAACTTAACCCAAGCATCAATATACCCACTCATACCCTCAGTCGTCGTCAACACCTGGTCCACTTTATACCCTTGCATACCTACCTGAACATTCAACCCCATTAACTCCATTGCCTTGCGACGTGTGTGTTGACTCCGCAACACACACGCCGACGGCCGATCTCCCCACAAAACCTCCTCAATCCCGCCCTTAAGCCTTTCCCCATCAAACCTCTCATTTTGTAAATTCCGGATATTTTCCTTCAAACTTTCAATTTCAATAACAGGATAATTAGCATTAATTTGTGCATAACAGTCGCGCAACTGCCCCTCTAAATATTTTTGAAAACCGTATTGTAACTGATTATATCTCTTCCCTCGATTAATATAATATTCCTTAATACGTTTTTTAGCTATTGTTTCCCACCAATTAACCATGGCAACATCCCCTGGTGCTTCTACCACTAAACGATCCCACATATGTCCAAAAGACAAAAGACTATCCTCTTCCTTTAATAACTTTACATTCAATTTCCAAAATGATGGACCCCTCCGAGGCACACCCTCAATATCCACATCTATTACCACTCCTCTATGATCCGAAAAAACCACATCTATCACATCCACCCTCCGCACAGTAACCGCACAAGGCACGTACATTCGGTCCAACCTCGCCGCATAACCTCGTTTAATGAAGGTATGCTCTACCATCCCTCCCCCCCCACACACATCCTTTAACCCCACCCCGGTCAATATATCCCCCAATATACCCAAACAACACCCCGCATATCACGCAATTCCAATCTCCACATTCGTCTCTCGACCTGCGGGGAGAGAGGACGCTTCTACTGGTTCTCTTGCACGCCACCTGGTGAGGAAAACATAGTATTAGCACCAAGATGGCGGACCGACTGTACCGGCGCATTAATACTGTCTGCATTCAGCTGGTTAGAGGAACTTTAAGCAACGACACGATGAACGTTCTCCTGCCAAGCATTATCAGGGACTGTTATGGCATCCCCAATGAAGAGCTGTATGGTGTGGCACTGAATGGAATGTCAAGGGTCTTCGTGAAGTTCATGAGGGCTGACTTCTACTCTACCATCGTAGATGAATTTCAAGAACGACGGATGAGTATCAATTCGGCAGTGGAAGTATGCTTGCATGATGTGTCTAAGTATTTTACTTGGGTGAAGGTAAGGAATGTACCTTTTGAGGCAACAGCATACAGCCTCCAAGATGTGTTCAGTGGTTATGGAACTGTACACTCGACGAGCATGGGAATGTGGAGGGACGGCCCTTATGAGGGGATGCCGGAAGGATCCTGCACACTGAAAATGACCCTGAGGAGACCGATACCATCATATGTTACATTGCGTAACCATAGAACACAGGTTTTTGTACACTATGCGGGGCAGAGGAAGACGTGCCGTTTATGTGACTCTTATGAGCACATGGTGGCACAATGCCCCAGGAGACAGGAGCCTAGGCGTCAGGAGACAGCTGCTGTGGATACGCCATTAGAAGCCACGGATGTTATGACGGGTGAAGTGGAAAGACGGGGTACAGGCCTATGGAGTGAGGAGGTCGACAGGGCAGAGGTGGTTTTGGAGACGTGTGTTACACTACCAGTGGAAACGGGAGGGGAGGGAATATCGCCGTCAGACAGGCCGTTAGATAATGCAGAGTCAGCTCAGGACGGGATTTTGGAGGCTGTGCTGAAGGATTTTTTGGAAGAGTCGGTGCTTGGTGTGGAAAGTGATGTGAGGTCAGGTGATGACAAGGTGATGGATGAACAGAAGCAGGGTAAGGAAGACTTGAGTGAGGTTCGAAAGGAGAGCAATGTGGTGGTGGAGGTCCATCAAGAAGATGTGGTTGAAGAAGAAATGTATGTAGAGGGTAGCTCCCGCAAGAGATCAGCGGGGGCATCAGACATGGACGAGGTCCTCACACCAGCGCAGAGGCCTGGGAAGAAGATGTGGGCAGCTGTGGTTGCAAAGGCAAGTCAGGGAGGAGGGGGGGGCAATGGGAAGCTAGGTGGGAAGGGACAGGGAGGGGTTGGAGGGCAGGAACGAGGGATTGATAGAGAAGAACCGAGACCTATGAAAGGAGGACCAAGTAAGCCTCAGCGGCACAGGGGTAAGCCGCCTTTCTTGTAAAATTCAGGTGTGTAACTTTCAATGTAAACGGTCTTAAAAACGAGGTCAAGAGGGTATGGTTAGAGTGGGTTTTGAGGAGATTTAGCATTGATGTCTGTTTTTTGCAGGAACATAACCATAGGTTAGGATGTGAGTTGTTGTTGAAAGGTTATAGGTTGTTTACATGTGATGCTTTGAGGTTGAAAGGAGGTGTGGCTGTGGCGGTAAAGGAGACCAGTCCTTTGCGTATCCTGGGTTGGGAGGAGGGGGGGGGTGGGAGGGTTGTCAGGGTGGATGGGTTTTGGGGGGCCAGGAGGGTTAGTTTTGTAGGTGTGTACATGCCAGCAACTAGTAACACTAGAGTGAAGGTGGATTTTGTACGCGAGGTTCTGGTATATCACTTGAGAGGTTTACCTGCTTTTACGGTGATTGGTGGGGATTGGAATTGTGTCATTAGGAAGGGTGATGTGGTTCCGAGGGGGGCGGGTTGTGTTTTGGGGGTTCTGCGGGATGTTTTGCGAGATGTTGGAGCAGTAGATGTGGTGGGAAGTAGGGGATATGGAGTGGAGCACACTTTTATTCGTAGGGGATATGAGGCAAGGTTAGATAGGATTTATGTTAGGCAGGGCATAGGTGTGGAGAGGGTGAGGACTATCGATGTGGGTTTTTCTGATCATCGTGCTGTTATAGCAGATTTGAGGGTAGATGGCATAGTGAGGGTTTATGCAGGATATTGGAAATTAAATGTGAGGCTACTTAGGGAAAAGGGTGAACCTACGGGGTTTGAAGATTTGTGGAAATCCTTGTGGGAGACTAGGAATATGGAAATGGATTTGCTGGATTGGTGGGAAATGAGGGCTAAAGTTGAAATAGGGAAATTTTTTAAAGTACGGGGTAAGGAGATGGCTAGGTGGAGCTATGGCCTACAAAATTATCTTGAGGGTCAGTTAAATGACTGTTATGCAGAGGAACGTGTGGGGCGGAGTGAGGACATGGAACGTTTGCGAAATAGGTTGGCGGAAATTCACAATGAAAAATTTGAGGCAATTCGAGTTAGGGCAGGGTTGGAGGATGTCTTAAGGGGAGATAGGCCATCGGGTTTTGTATTAAGGAGGTTTAAGGAACGGCAGGCGAAGACCACCTTGGCGTATATTGAGGCAGGTACAGGGGGGGGTGGCTTTGAGGAGGGTCAAGGCCTATCCACCACGGAAAATATTAGTTTGTATGCAGATTTTTGGTTTAGGGAGAAGTGGAGGAGGGTTGGCAGGGGAGTGGGTGAGGGACGGTTTGGGGATGAAGGGTTTAATAGAGTATTAAGTGAGCAGGACAGTGACAGAATCGAGGGTAGTATTAATGTAGAGGAGGTGGAGGAGGCAGTTTTTGGGATGTGCCAGGGTAAAACCCCAGGCATAGACGGAATACCAAACGATTTTTATAGGTATCATTGGGGGAGTGTACGGCATTGTTTGGTGGGGGTTTTGAATTGTATGTTAAGTAGTGGGAGGATGGGGAAATCACAAAGAACGGGTGTCACGGTTTTAGTGCCCAAAAAGAAGGAATGCCGAGTTTTGAATGATTACCGTGCGATTACGTTAATGTGCTCGGATTACAAGATTTTTGCTAAGGTTTTGGGCAACAGAATGAGGAAAGTGTTGGGTTTAGTGTTACATAGGGGACAGTTGGGAATTCCGGGAAGAAGGATGAGGGATGGACATGGTTTGATTAGGGATTTTCTAGAGAGATGTACGGGAGGGGGAATACTAGGTTTAGATTGGGTGAATGCTTATGATTGCGTGGACAGAGATTTCTTAGGGGTTTGCTTAGAGAGGTTGGGGTTTCGGGAGGGGGTAGTGAGGTGGGTGAACACCCTGTATGATGGGGCAGAGGTGAGGGTACAGGTCAATGGGAGGTTGGGTGAAAGTGTACCAATGGAGAGAGGTTTGAGACAGGGCTGTCCGATGTCACAGCTGCTCTTTGCGTGTGTGCAGAATCCTTTTTATGAGTCTGTTGAGAGGGTAATGAACAATCAGGAGATGGAAGGGGGGTGCAAAGGGGGCATCGTTGGGTATGTGGATGATACTACTGTTTTGCTAAGGGGTAAGGAGGAGTTAAGGAGGGTGGGTAGAGTGATTCAGATGTTTGGTATGAATACCGGAATGAGAGTTAATACGGTGAAATCAAGGTTACTAGAGGTCGGTAATTGGATAGGGGGGGGCTTGGGGATAGGGTTAGGATGGACAGTGGTTGACAGAATCAAGGTATGTGGGATATGGTATTTGGCGGAAGTGCAGGCATGCAGAAGGGTAAATTCGGAGTCTGTCACGGGTAAGGTTTTAAGTAGACTAGGAGGTTTAAGTGCGAGGGACTTAGCTTTACATCAGAGGGTAGTGGTGGTAAATTCACTTGTCTATAGCAAGGTATGGGGGGTGGCAGAGGTTTTTCCCTTAGAGGTACGAGATATTGTGGAAATGCAGAGGAGGGTGCTGAAGTTTGTGTGGGGATTTGGGAGGGCATGGTTAAGTAAGGAGGTAGTTATGACGGATGTTCGGAGAGGGGGTTTAGGTTTGTTGCCTTTAGGACTGAGAGTAATGGCTGTATATATCAAGTGGAGGTATATGAGGGAAGGGGGTGTGAGGGGCGCTAAAGTAGGAAGAGTTATGGAGGAGGCACGTAAATGGTGGAGTGGGAAGGAATTGAGGGTTTGTGAAGATATGTTGAGATTTTTATTGACAGTGCAACAGGTGGATAAAATCAAAGTGAAACGGTTGGTGAGGGTAGTGAAAGGTCAAGGAATTATGCAAGGGGTAGCCGTGTATCCAACGTATGATTGGGGGGTTATTTGGAAAGATTTTAGTAAGCTTCGGATACCGGCTAGAGTAAGAGAATTAGTATATAGGTTTATCATGGGGATTCTGGCTTCCAAGGAGGTGTTACGTAGTATGGGGTTTGTGGAAGAGGCTTTTTGTCAGTTTTGTGGTGATGTTGAAACGGCGTTTCATGTGGTCTTTTTTTGTACCTCCTTGGAGGGGGTGAGATCATGGATGGGTGGGGTTATCAGACTGTTGGGGGGGGGTCGTTTGTCGCTTTTAAGGGCTTTACTACTAGATGTAAGGGGAGTGCCTAGGGATGTTGGAAGGGCTATAATGTATATCATAGTGGATTATCTGGACATTTCATGGGGAATGAGGGGATTAAGGGGTGATATGAGGATAAAAGCGTTGGCGGCCAGATTCTATAGGACGAAGTGTAGGAATAAGTTGGTTTATGGGGCGTCTTGGGAAAAAAGTTTCCCGGAAGGTTATAGGAATCTCACTGTGGGTTCCCTTGGGCGGGGTCCCTGAGGATGGACAAAGGAGTGGTCTCCTTATGGGGGGATGTAAAGGGGGGGGGTTGTTTTTGGTTTATCTGGAACTGATGTAGTGTGTAAGAGGAAGGTAGTGAGAATTAGGTATGGATGGTAAGCCATGTTTCACGAGAATGTTTGTCATAGTGAGATATAAGTGTGGTTTCCAGGGTTACATTTCTAAGCCTGATGGTTATGTTCACTGGGTTTAAAATTTCCTTGAAAGCCAGGATACCGAGCCCTTAGGATCTCGTTTTTAAGTAATTAGATTGACACGTTGGTATCAACACAAAATTTTTCTGAGATACGTGTCAGTTCTTTTGGGACTGGCACATTACAGCAGCCTTATCCTTATAACTACTCTAGTTTTATTTTAGTCTCGGGTTCTTTAAATAATTTACATAGCCTAGTATTGTACCGCTACTGTGGCATGTGGTGTATTATCTTGTATTTTGAGTGTGAACTACACTATATGCAAATGTTTTGAATGTTTGTAATTCATGGTTAACATTAATATTTGATATCATATTGGTGGTGTATATACTTCTACTTATTACCGTGTATGTGTCTAGGAATGTAATGTTTCATATCTGTTTTAGTCTGTAAATTTTGTGTTTTTGTCTTGTTCATGCACTACCAACTTTTAGGTTTTGATGAGGTCAGGGTATGACCTTTCATTAGGATAATTCAATGTATGTTATTTAGAACGGGGACTGTACATACGGGGGGGGGAGGGTAGAAGTGTCAGCTGTGTCTGCACTGGTAATAATGATTATTATAAAAGGAGGGTTTATAGGTTATGTATATGGTTGTGGGGTTATGTATATGGTTGTAATATGGCCTTGATCTATGGTGTTCTTAAAATGTACCGGGATTGTGTACTAGAGGTTTTGTAATACCTAGTATGGTTTTTAATTTTATACTATAATCATTATTGTATTTGCTCTGTTTATAAAATTCTGTATTGTAAGGATGTGGAAGGTTGGGTTTTCAATATTCTGGTGTATGTGTTAGGTATGGTGCTCCTGTTTAGCCAAGTACTTGTGACATGGAAGTAAACTATATGTATTTTTTCTGTATACCGATCTGAGTTGTATATTAATTTAATTTACATATATGTATGTGTGTGTGTGTGTATGTGTATATATATATATGTATATATATATATATATATATATGAGTAAATATAATGTATGAGTATGTATGTATTGTCATCAATACTAAGTACTTCTATAAAGTTACAGTGGATGTGGTTGGTTTTATTGACTAGTTTGTAATGTTTGTGTTTAATTTCATGTTCGGAGAGGTATGAAGTTCACTGTATGTACTTTTTATTTATTTTCACTGTGGTTTGTTTTGTAAGTAATACAATGTATTATGTATATGCAGTTTTTAAATAAAATATAAAAAAAAATATATATCCCCCAATATACCCAAACAACACCCCGCACCTCTGGGCTCCACATCTTTACGACGTATCACGCAATTCCAATCTCCGCCTATTATTGCAACATTCGGTAAACCACGTAAAAAATAGACCAGCACGTCCCGAACAAATTTAGTTTTAATACTCACGTCACCCTCAGCCGGACCATATACACATACTAAACTAATGGGAACCCTACCCCAAGTTCCATCCACTCTAATTACCCTCCCCTCCCCCCCTTCACTACGCCTTACTATAAACGGGCTAGTTTCCTTTACCAAAATGGCAGCCCCACCTTTCAAACGTGTCGCATGTTCCATGTACACATTATAACCACTCATATCCAACTCATAACCAGGCCTAAAATTATGTTCCTGTAAGAATACCACATCCACACCAAGTCGCACCAAATACTCATTAAACCACTTAAGCTTCCTCTCAGCTCTCAACCCGTTAATATTTATATTATTATTATTATTATAATCAAGGGGAAGCACTAAACTCTCAACCCGTTAATATTTATAGTAAAACACTTGAATTCAACAAATGGGTTTTCCTTTTGTCCCCGGCATTGACTTTACCCCAGTTCGTTTTGCAACACCTCTGTCCCTCCCCCCTTTGTTGGGAATCACCTTTGCAATCCCTTGATCCTTGGGTTCACCATTCCCTCTCTTCTGTACCTCCACCCAAGACTTTTTCCCAGGGCGTTGGGCAGGAGTTAGCACATCATCAGAATCCGATGATGCTGCAGTCCTCTTTCGTGTCCCGCCCTCCACCTGCATTTTGACATCTGAAGCACCGTCCTGATGCACCTCCACCTCTACTGCATGCACCTTCAATCCTGTAGACTCTCTCGTCGACAAACCGTCATCTTCTGCCATACCATCATTCACAGCCTTCCCCAGAACTGAGCCTGGGTCTTCCACCTGATCTAGGACCGATTCCTCTAACAAGTCATCCAACGCCTTTACCAAAGACGCCGCCACTTCTTCACCCATATTAGGTAGTCTCTCCTCAAAAACCTTATGTATGTCCAATGACTGAGATTCTCCTTGTAGCGTTACAACTGGCGATTCAAGCTCCTTTTCTTTGTCTACCTCCTCACTCCATGACAACCGTTGTTGGGGCGGTGTAGCAAGAGACTGTTCTCGCTCATCGCCAACCTCGTCCACTGGCTGCTGTTGCTGCTGTTGCTGCTGTTGCTGTTGCTGTTGCTGCTGTTGCCGTTGCTGTTGTGCCGGGTACCCACTTCGTTTCTCACACTGCGCCGCGATGTGGTCATATGACCCACATAGCCGACACGTACGTTGTTGCCCCGCATACGTTACATAGACTTGAGTCCTTAATTCTTTCAACACAATATATGAAGGAATAGGGTGCCGAAGAGTCATTTTAACTGTATACGCGCCTTCCAGCGCACCTGCATACGGTCCAGTTGCCCATCTCCCTGCTGTGGCTACGTGAACCGTCCCATAAGTACGCAGTTCACTGGTAATATCAAAATCAGTCGCCTCAAAAGGCACATTCCTGATTTTCACCCAGGTGTAATGTCGAGATACATCATGAAGTCTCACCGACACAGCTGTATTAACCTGTATGATGGTCTCCTGATACTTGTCGACCACTGCCTCGTAGACTTGTGCAGACGTCATCTTAACGAAGATTCTTGTCATTCCATTTAATGCGACACCACATATCTCCTCATTTGCTATACCATAGGTATCGCGAATGATCGCTGGTAATAATAAATCCATGTTGGATCCTGTGACAGCACCACGGATCATCTCAATGCAGACAGTGTTGATTCTTCTTCTGCTATTCAGCGCCATGTTGGAGAAAATAAAGTTTCCACCAACCAACGCTAGGGGCAGCTCAATCAGGTAAACTGCGCAAAACAAACTCAAACAGGAGCGTCTGCGCAGCTCGTCCACACGGCTCGGAGGCGTAGATGTGTCCCCTGACGTGCATGTGCGTATGGTGGATGTCTCTCGACAACATACGTGGGTGAAACTGCGCAATGTGCCCTTCGAGGATGGGGAGGATGGGATAGGGGACGGGAGATTGGGGGGTAATTAGGTTCGGTCTGAGGAAGAAGACTGATAGGTCTAATTCCTCAGACCAAGAGCCTCTTCACCACGCCAAGGAGCCCCCCTTGAAGAGGTCAAGCGAGGTAAGAAGGGCAATCTTGTACGTGGTGGCGGACTTCCTATATATCTCATGGGGCATGAGGGAAACTGAGGGAGCAGTTCGAGTTAGGGCAATTGCGGCGGGTGTTTATAGAACGGCTTGTAGGAATAGGTTCCTTTATGGTGGGAGGTGGGGTTCCGCCTTCCCTGCAAGCTATAGGAGTATTACGGAACAGCGGTTACTGCAACTGAGGTGAGGGTCAGGCAGAGAGGGGCTGGACTTTCCGTGGGGACAACTTTGGTACGTTAGGATTTTTAGAGTGAGAGGCTGAGTAGCTAAGTTGCGTGTCTGTAGTTACGATATGTTTTGTGTGTTTGTGGAGGCATGGTAGAGTTGAGATTGTAACTGAGATTTTGTTTTTTTTCCTCTACTTTCTGGGCATTTTGTACAGCAAGCTGGACAAATTGGTTTTGTCCGGTAAAATTTATAAGTACAGCCAAGGCAGGGTTTGCATGTGTGTATTTTTAATAAACAAAAAAAAATTTTTTGGTTTCCTGGGTAACGTAGAGATGTCCATGTGCGTCTTTCCCAGTGTTTACGTAGGTATGTACATGAGGTTGTCATACAAATTGTCACGCTGATGTCCGATTCGATTATTATAGTTTTTATTGCCTTGCTCGGGGTTAAGTTTAAACATTATAATTGGTCTGTAATCAACATCTTGTCCTTTTTGGAAGCCTTTTGTAAAACGACCAACCCATGAGGTTGGTCGTTCATTTCAGATGGAATGGCATAGTGTATGCAGCTACTTATGGTTTCTAGTTACATAGTCATCTATACACTTGTATTTTAAGGTTTCAGGTTTTGATGTTAGATAATGTGTTGGTGTAATGGACACAGTTTTTTTTTAAACGGGGGGGGGGGGGTCGTCGAAGTTTCCCACAGCATTATGGATAACATTTTTGGGTGTTAATATTGATTGTACTTGTTTCTGAACTTACAACTGATACCCTTGTGGTATCACCCTTCCTTTTGATCATAATAAATAATCATGATTCCATGTGTCAATACTGCGACCACCTCGAAGGTGGTAAACTAAACCTTTGTATTGATCGCGCAATTATTTGATTTTATACCTGTACTTTTGTCTTGTGGGTTTTTTCAATATATGTTTATATTAATAATGCAACAGGACATACCTGATGTTAAATGATGCTTATGTTACAGTTGTAGGTAATATTTGTTTTGATTTTTCGTGATTTTACACAAGTATTGTTACCACTTATCATCGTCAATTATGTTTTTACTGCATTGTCAGTAATGCGATGGATAGTGACTTTTGGATACTGTTGGGATTTCTTTTAATTAGGGTTGGTATTATGATCAAAAAGAAGCGCTAAGCCACAAGGGTAGAGGTTGGTATGTTTTCCTCTTATAGTGAGGAGACTATCAAGGTTTTTCTTTTTTCTTGCATAACCTACTAGTTAATTAACGATGTATTTCTCTTGTATGTATTGAATGTACACTTTAAATAAAATATAAAAAAAATGCTGCACCCTGATTGTTTCCCACAAACACCCATACCTCTATATTCTATCAGTTTAAATTCCTAGGTCCCAGTTATCAATGAATGGGATCGCAAGTTCCTTGCGGTACCTGTCTAGCCAGCAATTTATACCAATTGCCCTAGACATCCATTCATTGCCCACTCCCTTTCTAGGCAAGATGCTACTTATGACTGGGATCCCTCCCTTAGACCTAACTACTACTATGGCTGACCTGTACTTATCCAGCAGCTCCTCTCTCCTGCCCTTCCCAATGTCATTACCCCCAGCACTAAGATAATGGGCTTGTTCCCATTACCTGCCACAATATTATCCAACCTGCTGACTGTCACCAACACCAGCTCCAGGAAGGCACACACTGTCTGACCTTTCTGTCTGTTACAAAATGCACGGTCCATATATCTTACCTGAGAATCGCCTATTAAAATATTCTTACCTTGATTAGCAGGGGAATCAGTGGTACTTTCAACCTCACTAACCGCTGAAGTACACTCGTCTTGGAGAACAGAATCGATTTCCTACCTTCACATCTTCTCTATTAACTCATCTTCCTTCTTCCTGAACTGTGAACCACTTGCCACTTAAAGCGGCTGCCACTATCACTGCCGGTGACCATTTTCCTTACCAGCTAAATCCTTCTCACTCTCCCAAACTCATTTATGCAAAGCTTCAGCTTCCTATTTTCCTCCTGAAGTAGAATCTCCTTCAACACTTGAACCTGAGATTCTAAAACACAACAAAAAGCCATGGTGCTTGGTAACAGCCCATGCTAACTCCCAAGAGCTTAGGCAGGTATGACCACAGGTGACCACTGACCTACAGCACTTGCACATGAGAACACATCAGTATGTACCATCGTTTACATAAAAACCATGTCCACATCACTAAGAAAAAAATTTTGAACATACAAAGGTAACTTTCCAAAATTCATGTATATAAAAGACATGCAATGTTTCAGGTAATAAACAATTATATCTGAAAATTTGTTTGGACTGCCTCCAAGTGAGTCGCCTACCCTGGCAAACTGTTGACACCGAGCTCTGAGGTGGGTACCTCAGCCTCAAGTGGATTATAGGACAGGTTTTCACAAATTATTGAAGGTGCAAGAAACTCGCCTGCATGCACGTATAAAGGACTAACTTGGTGTTGCAGCATATATCCTGATCTTCAACTTCCCTAAGCTTAGCCTTAGCCCCTTTGGACTTCCCCTCAGAAACCACGTGCAACCAGGAGCCTTAATTCCTGCAATATTCAATCTTCATTAGTGACCTGCCTGCACCTCAAATTCCTATATCCAAGAGTATGTATCCCCTAGTATAACTATGCAGACTGACACTAGCTTCCAAACTGCCAAGAGACACTGGTACTTACTGGGCATGCACTGCTTGTTGCACACCAGGCCCACAGATCAAACTCACTCGACTCTCCCCAGGCACTGGCCAGAAATCTATGAGAAAGTGGAGGTCTTGTCTTACTGTATGGGCCTGATGGAGGTCATCTACGGTACATCGAGGTGCCTCTACCAGATTTCCCTAGGTCTCAAATGTGAAGACATGTGGGGGGCGCCGTCTGCTGATCACGGCACGTCTTGTCAAGTTGGTGTATGTCTTAAGAGAGCTGGTCTCTTCCAGACCCTCGTCTCTTCGTTCAAACTAGGGCTGCCAGATTTCCCTAGCTAACTTATCCTAGTGTTTGCCTACATTATTGGCCTATTACTACCTATGTTAAGGTCTACATTATTATCTACAGTTGCCTCAATGATCCTAATATTAGTGTACTACCAGTAAAACTACCTACTCCTTCCCTGAAGAGTAAATCTATAAATTAAATAAGCTTCCCAACCATGCCAACCCAGGGAGAGAAATGTTTGTTTGGGGAGAACACATTTTGTTTGGGTGGGTTTAAGGGCCACACAGCTCAGCCGTTCCATTACGGATCTGTCCTGTGGAACTTTAATGACTAAATAAATTTCCACAAGATTCCAAGAATTGCAAAGTATAATTATCCCCTGGCCTAGAGTATCAACCTCACAGGGAAAAAGAATAAAACAAAAAATCTGATACCATACATAAGGCCCATAATACATATGCAGAGCTGTACTTCTAGCATTCAAACACCATCCTGGCCTCTTGAGCACGTCAGAAAGCCCCCCCCCCAACCTCTGACCCCCATACCAACTATATTATACTCTAGTCCACTCACAATCTACACCTGTCTCGAGTCAAAACCCCAGTCCCTGATATCCACAAGTTTTCCCCCACCATACCCTCCCCTCATGCTTAACGTTTGCACACCCACATACGCCACTACCACTTTACCACATTCAAACCTCAACTCCAAAATTAAAGACAGTCCCAGGAACTCGACCCATCCCATTACTACCCTGCTCCCAACCCTACCAACACCTACCGTCAGATTGTGATAAACCAAGGGAAAACTTTCCCCACACCCTCCCATATAAAAGCCTATTCCTGCAAACTGTGCATTATTATTATTATAATCAAAAAGAAGCCCTAAGCCACAAGGACTACAGCGGCAAACTGTGCAACACTTGCCACAAGTGCCATCTCCCTACAACCACTCCCCACCTCCCTCGTACCCCACGAAACGATCTGCCACCACATGCATCACACCCCGTCTAACATCCTTGGTGACCCCTCCATCAAAATGCAAAGCCCTCAAAGTCGAAATGTTAACCCCTGCCACTATACAAAGGACCCTCACTAACCATATCCTGACAGTCTCCAAGGTCCCACAAAAATACACAGCATGGAAAGCTATCTCCTCCCCACAATGAACAATTCCCTGCACCCACATAACCCAGCTGAAAAAGCAGACCTCAAAACTAAAATCCCTAACAAAAACCTATACACCAGCTCCCTAACCCGTGGCTGTAATCTGAGCTTTCTAATGTCTCCCCAAAGCCTCTTCCAATCATACATCAGGTATGTTTCTACTCCCTGTATCACCTCCCCCTGCCTACCTGTTCTTGCAAGCCAGCTTACTCTTACCTTCCTTGCATCCCATGTTGCCAACAAACTACACCCTATCTTCACTAATAACCCCTTCCCCATCCACCATTTCCTCATCCTCCCCTCCCACCCTCAGGTAACTGCTTCATATAAATCTCCTTCACACACATCCCCAATGATACGAGACCCAGCCCGGCCTGGCGCACAATCATGACCACCTTCCGTAGCCACGGCCTCCCATAACCCCACATACCTCAAAACCCCCCTCTGCAGTTCAAGATCGGTTGACCTCTGGGGATACTTCTGCTATCCCCCATACCTTGCTATACAAAAGTTTACCACTACCACCCTCTGCTGCAACATACCCCCAGCCCTCCACCCTCGGCCTACTCAACCTCACCTTCTGCACTTCCCCAGCATCTGCCATGTACACTACCCCACAAACTAATTCTACCCACAACGTTCCACCTATACGCTTCTTCACCCCCCCACCGTCTCAAACCTGTCCCAAACTGCACCGGCAGCCCCCAACTTCCCATTTACCGCACTATCACACATGCAATGGGCGATTGTTACACATTGTCACGACCACTCACGAGAACAGCAGGAGTGTCTTGGCAATGTGTGTGGTGGCCACAGGCACCTGTGCATGCTAAGGTGAGCCAGTATGATGGGTGAAGGTACTTTGTTCCCTTGGGGGGAGGGGGCCCTGCACGCCCTTCCTAGTATTTGCAGCATCAAGCCGTGATGGGTTGGCCTTTGGTGTGCAAATATACATGGCCATTGATACTTTAGGTGGTTTCTCTAAGAAACTTGTGTTTACCAGTATTTATGTTACACAAGTGCACCGTGTGGTTTTCATTGTGCGGTTTTTCTACATGCAAAGGAAGTTTCTGCATAATAATGGCAGTCAACTGTATGGTCAGGCATGGGCAGTTCTGTCATCTAGAATTTTTAAGATCTTACAGTATCTAGGTGAAGGGAGTAGAGTATCCATCAGACATTGTAGAGTTTAAAATGCTTTTTTTTTTAATTCTTTAAGGAGTTTGGAACATTGGGTTTGATGCAAGTTATCTTTACTGTTTGTTCATGTATCTGGAACTATCGAGCATAATTGTGCACCATGTAATGTTTCAATAAAAAAAAAAAAAAAAAAAAAAAAAAAAAAAAAAAAAAATTTAGAAACTGGTGAAAAATTACCAGCCACCCTCTGTACCAAGTCACTAATTAGTAGTCCTCCCACTATCGCCACCGACAGCATAAATCTTCAAAAGACATTTTTCACTCGCACATCACCTGCAGCTAGAACATATACACGAGAAGTTCATCCAGCCACCTCCCATCCACATGTAGGACCCTTTTCCCCCTCCACTTTCACTCCTAAGCACGACAAACTGGCTTTCCACCCTAACCACGATCACACCACCCTTCAAATGTGCAGCTGTATAGTCCTTGTGGCTTAGCACCTTTTGATTATAATCATTCAAATGTGCAGACTATTACATATACCCAGGCACCTCCGAGATACATCCATCCTTTAAGCTTGGCTCTTTCACAAACACCACATCAACACAATGCAGGAAGAAAAAATCTTAACCTGTCATGCTTTGAACAAACAGCCACCGACGTTATCATGCACTCGAGGCCTGCATCCTAAGTTTGCCTTCCACGCATGTAAAACCAAAGGTGGTCCCACCCAAGGCAAACAGGCGATCCGAAAATCAGTCTCACTACTTAGGAAGCCAGATGCATAGACCTACGAGAGGCACTAAAAGAAAATAGAGCCCTGGCACATGGTGCAGGTGACTAGTCACCAGGAGGAGGTACAAGAGAGTGGGGGGGGGGGGGAAGTCTGGAGAAGCCACGTCATAACAGGATGCAGCAACTTTGAAGGGCCTGGAAGGAGGGGCATCACTGCACGAAATTATGAAGGAAGTGCTAAACCTCAAGTGTTATACAGTGCTGAACGAAGACAAAGATTGTGGCAATTTGGAAAAGGATGAACAGGACATACTTTAAGACATTAAAGGTTGCAAGTTTCCTCTCGTCCAAGAGGACCTCTATACCTCCAGTAGTGCAGATGTAGCATGTAACCCTTGCCATACCCTACCCCTTCACGTTAGTAAAGTAGTACTCTTAACCTCGCATCTACAGAGCCACCTCTGCGAGATTAACAAGGGGAAGCACCAAATGCCCCAGAAGCAGGGATACCCACCAGAAAGCACATCACCTGCCACTTCCCAGAACTGACAGGCAGCCTCTGGAGATACCAATCACTTGCAGGACACCAACCACCACCCCCCCCCCAACCTGGAAAGCCAGGAAGGGAGCATACAGATCATGCATATTCCACAGCAAAGTAAATACTCCCGAGAACCCTACGGAGCAGGCACACTTCCCCATACCTAGAAACCGTAATGCAGGAGGGAGAGGACCCGAGCATACAAATGGAATGGGGGGGGTAAAGGGAGGGATATCGAGTTAAGTAAAAAAAGGGGGGGGGGATGTGGTAAGGAAGGCCAATTAAGTTAAATCTGAAGACCTAAAGGTCCAATTCCTCAGACAGCCTCTTTACCCACAAAGAGCCTCTCTTCCCTGAAAGAGGTATAATGCTAGTGCTTCGGGGGGGGGGGGGGGAACCTCAGCAATACCAGGGCTGGGGGGGGGGAGGAAGACCAGGGGGGGGGGAAGAAGGGCAGGGAGTTGTGCGCATAGATGGTCACCTAAAAGTTTAAGGTTAGCCTAGGTTAAGGCTAAATCCTCCTTTCACCCCCTCCCCAGCTAAGGCCGAGAAGTTTCCATTGACAAATCTTTGTGCTAGAGAACAACCAATTTCTAATTGAGAGCCATTGGAGAAGTGGTGCCCACTGCCTTATGTTCTTTACCCTAGCTGAAAGTCCCATCATTAGACAGCAGAATGGGAGGGAGCAGTTTCATGTACGGGGAAGGAGGGTAATGACGTCTATTTAAGTATCAAAACTTTTGAATGCAACAGGTCGCATTCCCCTGGTCTGCCAAGTGCAGCAGTTGAAGTTAGGTAGTGAGAGTCAAAACGGATTTAACTGAATATGCTAAAGTCAATCTTCTCACCGTCCAGTTAATTCACCCCCCCCCCCCTTCTGGTAAGGTTTTTAACTTAATTTTACAACAGATCATCCGTATTTAGTAAACTTCCAAGAAAAAGCACAAGTTTAGAAACCATACGAACCTGAGGTATGGTGTGCTTGCTGTGTTATTGCGATTTCGCAAGTTATGCTTTTAGTAATTAGCGCTTTGATAATGTAGGATGATTGAAACAGTCATAACACTAGTGAATTAGTATCTAGTGCATTATCTCAGAAATTAAATACAAAGACAAAGTTAATTCAGTTTTAACAGTAATTAAAAGTTAACATTAAAATCCATAGTAGGCGCCAGGAGCTAGAACAGTATCAGTGACTGTGCGGTAGTCCGTAAGTGTTTCTCTTTCAGTCCTTATTATCGTCCGTACTAGAGGCGAGGTCAGAGTTAATCTGTAGAAATTAAAGATTAAGTAAATAAAAGACTAAAGGAAAGTTAGTTAAAGGCCAAGTCAAATAAATAACTGGTACTTACACTTGGGTGGCTGTCGTGGTGTAAGTAGTTTGCTGGATTATATATGAAGTGTGAGTAATAGTCACATGGTCCACAGAGACTTCCGTTACTAGGCTGAAGTCTGATTTCACACATGTTACAGTTATGTATGATGGCCGCAGAACCACAGTAGACTGCAGAGCAACGTGATCATTAACTGGTGTGTGTAGTACCTGTTGAGAATACAGGAGTTAGAACTTACTTTCTCTCCTACAAGGATATAAAGTGTAAACAGCTAGTTACTTACGGCAAGTGTAGTAGTAGTGATAGTCTGCACACTGAGGGAAGTCAGGGTCACTGCAACACTATGGAATGCCAGGTCAGTTAGCGTGATGAAGTGATCAACAGTCGCCACCTTCGTAACTGTAGGAGTAATTTGAAATTCTACTCTCCTGACTGGAGCAGGACCACTGCCGGCTTGACCGATCCTGCCGCTTCCTTGATCGAAAGGAGATGCACCGGCACTTCCAGCTGAAGTGAGTGTTCCTGAAGTTCCTGGGGCCGTACCAAGATCTGGCGTTAGTCTCTGACCAGGTCTGCCTCCAACAGAGGGACCTGAAGATCCAACACTTTGTATATTTTGTCTGCCAAATGGTCCCCTCTCATCACTTCGGCCATTCCCAGTGGACGAGCTTCCACCTACCAATGATCCAGTTCCTGTTAACCTCTGGCTGTCACCAGCTACAAATGCTTCACTGCGGACATCACTACCAAGACGACCAACATTACCGGCGTTTAAACTCGAGGGAACAGGTCTGCGACCTTGTACACCTATTGTCTGAAATTACGTGGAGGTTAAGGGTAAAGTCAAGCAATTATTCATGTAGTAAATAAAATATTCAGTCAGCCATTTAGTAGTTAACCATTACTCACCTGAGAGCCACTGATGTAGTCTGCTAAACTTGCCGAGGTTGATGTAGCAAATGATATGCAGATCACTAGTAGGAGTGTGGAATGCATCTAGCGAGTTGCAAGAAAGTTAAACAAATGTTAAAAACAGTTTTCACAAGAACACTAACCAAAGTTAAATTACCGATTTTGTACAGAAGGCTTGTCGGGTATAGGGGAATGCAGTAGTTAAGTAACACTGCATGATGAAATTGGTACGAGTGTCACTGACTTATTGCTTTAATGTAGCTACTTTAAGATGTAGATGAAATTTAAGTAGATTATTGTACGACTCGCAGTATGTGAAATTACTTAAGCACTAATTGAGGTTTTATATTAGTGGTAATTAAGCAAATTAGTAGTCATTCGCGTTAATGGATCTTTTGACTTTAAAAGTAGTTAAGAATGGAAGTTAAATCTACATTCCTATGGTAGTTTAAAAAAGGTGACTTACGTTATAATTACCCGTTTTGAAAGTTTTTCTTTTGGGTGGAGAGGGGAAGGGTAAGCTTTGAAAGGCAAGTGTTTTTGGACGTGATGCTTACTTGTGGCAGTGTTATTAACTTTTATTTACTCCGGAAAGTTTTAAGAGTCGTGTTTGAGTGAAGAATGTTAGAATCGAGGTAAAGAAAGACTCGCCAGGTTTACTAGTTCAACATTTTCCGACAAACTCAAGCGTTATGTAGGATGAAATTCAAAAGAGATTATACTGGTGTAAAGTACATAGTACTAATAGTGCAAAAGTATTATAGGGAAATTAAGAAGCTTTAGTGAAGTGCTAAATAGAATGACAAGTAAAAAGTTTAAAGTTAAATTATATGCACTTTTAGATTAATAAAATCTTCTCAAAGAAATCACTTCATGTTCCAGCTCAATTATCAATTCATTATTTACACAAACCAAGTCACCCTAATTATAGTTGTAATATCATTTATATCCCTCGAGCTCTGAGGAAGGACGAATGGATAGTAAGAATACATATTTAAAAGTAATTAATAACAAATACCTTTGCTTTTCTTTACAGATTGCACCTTAAAATGTTACAGTTGTTTGTGTGACTGAGGTGCGGAGTGAAGTGATCATGTCAGTCCCTCCTACCTACATCATCACCTTCCCCCCCAACCACAACCACCTCTTTCACTCCCTCCCCCCACCTAATTTGGTCATTAAGCAACCTCCCCTACTTCGCCCATTTAACAGGGGCATTTTTTTTTTTTTTTTTTTTTTTTTTTTTTTTTTACATATACACATATATATATTATTTAAACAGTACGTGAAATAATAAATATGACATAAAATGATACGGTAACTGATATCTATATATAATACATAGATAGGTAGGGGAAACCTTATCCAACTTTGGCAAAGAACAAAAACTAGTACTCAACAGCCGATCAACCGATCAAAAATAAAACTAAAATCACCTGCAATAACGACATTATACATATTCACTGAACTTCAACCATGAAAGAGGAAACGCAGTTTCCAATTAAGCGAACTTCAGAATCATTTTTTTTTTTTGATTGTCTGCATCGCTCTTGGGCCGTGTAGACCCCCTTGCCTGACGCTCTTCAGTAACCTGACAGCAGTGGTACGGGGAGGTGTTGTGCATTCGCTGCCTGGATGAGGTAGAGTGCGGTCGTGCTTTGCACCCCTCTACTGTTTCCCAGACGAGCTACTCAGTCAACAACATGGCGCCAGGTGTGCGCAGGAGAGTGAATACTGTGGGCATTGAACTCATTAGTGGGGCTTTAACACCTACGTCAGTCGATGTGTTATTGCCCAAAATTATAAGAGAGACATACGGCATCAGAGATGAGGATTTATATGGAGTGGCACTGAACGTTGTATATAGAATTTTCGTGAAAGTGCTAACTGCTCAAGTATACGAGGCTTTGGTTGATCGTTACCAAGATGTCAGCATTAACGTAACACCGGCAGTGAGGGTCAAGTTGACGGATGTATCACAACATTATTCGTGGGTTAAGCTCCGCAACGTGCCTTTCGAGGCTGATGAGGTAGATATTCGAAATGTATTCGAACGTTATGGAACTGTACATCTGGCCCAACCTGGCAAATGGGTAAAAGGTGCTTACACAGGATATCCTGAGGGTTCTTTAATCTCAAGATACATTGTTCGCATCGCTATTGTGCCGTGCACGTGTTACTGCATTCCATCATCAGTGAGGTATATGGAATACCGACCGAAGAATTATATGGAGTAGCAGTAAATGGTGTGTCGAGAATTTTCATCAAGTTTAAAGACACAGGATTCTACACAAGCATAGTCAACAAATATCAAGAGAAGAGGCTAGCAGTGAACACTATGGTGGAAGTCTGCTTACATGATGTGTCCAGTTATGTGACGTGGGTGAAGGTACGAAACGTGCCTTTTGAGGCGACGGAGCATGATGTGACGGCGGTGTTTAACAGCTATGGGAAAATCCACTCAGCAGTGATGGGGGTGTGGCAAAATGGACCTTATGAGGGGCTACCTGAAGGATCATTTACGCTTAAAATGACGTTGAGGCAGCCAATTCCATCATACGTATTTATGGAGGTCTTCCGAACGCAGGTCTACGTGTACTACTCAGGGCAGCGGAAGACTTGCAGATTATGTGGTTCTTTTGAACATATGGCGGCCCAATGCTATAAAAAAGCTGGACGGAGGGAACAGGTACCAGTGATCTTACATCAGAGGAATGATCTGGGGGTGTCGGAGGAAGGAGTAAGGCAAAACAAGATTCCTTGCCGATGGAGTGACGAAGTGGATAGGGCTGAGGCGACTATGGAGGAAAGTGTAACACTAACAGTTGATAAGGGACAGACGACATCGACGTCTGATGAGGAAGGTACGGGCCAACAGGATGGCTTGCTGGAGGAAGTACTTAGTTCCTTTTTGCATGACGTTGAGGAGGGACAGGTGGATGAAGGGTGTAACCTGGTGCAGGCAACTGTGCAGCAAGATCAAGAGGTTAGGAATACTGTGTGCACTAATGTTAATGTGCACAACGTTGTGGCAGAGGTCCATAGGGCGGAAAAGACAGGTGACGAGGTGTGTGGGGAGGGGAGTTCTCGTAAGAGAACTGCAGGAACGTCTGAGATGGACGATGTTCTTACTCCAGGACAAAGAACAGGAGTAAAATCTTGGAGAAAGGATGTATGTCATAAGGGGAAAGAGGGAAGGGGTAATGTAGGGTTCAATGGTTCTAGGGATAATGAAGGGATAGGGGGGGTGAATAAGCAAGCTGTCAAGAAAGATGCCATACAACAGGACGGTATAGGAGGGTGTGTGCCAAGAAGAAAGGGTAAACCACCACTTTTAAAATAATTCACGATAGTAACTGTAAATGTAAATGGATTGAAGAATGAAGTGAAACGAGTATGGATGGAATGGTTTTTGAGGAGATATAATGTGGATGTATGCTTTATACAAGAACATAATTATAAGATAGGCTGTGCTTTGGCATTAAAGGGTTATAAATTGTATGTAAGTGGGTCTGTTAGGTTAAAAGGGGGAGTGGCAGTGGCTGTGAAGGAAAATGGTCCCTTACGTATTATAAAGTGGGAAGAAGGGGGGGGGAGGGTAGTGAGGGTGGATGGTGAGTGGGGAGCATCTAGAGTATGTTTCATTGGGGTTTATATGCCAGCAGAGAATATAATTAAAGTAAAAGAGGATTTTGTGAGAGACGTTTTAGTGTATTTTTTAAGGGGTTTACCTCTAGTAACTGTAATAGGGGGGGACTGGAACTGTGTTATAAGGGGGGGGGACGTGGAGCCAAGGGGGGCGGGTTGTGTATTACGGTCGTTACGCAATGTTTTACAGGATGCAGGGGTGAGGGACGTGGAGGGGAGTGGGGCTTGGAGAGTGGATTACACTTTTGTTAGGAGAAATTATTCAGCGAGGTTAGATAGGATTTATATAACGGAGGCAGTTAGGGTAGGAGGGGTAAAAACAGTAGATGTAGGGTTTTCGGATCATAGGGCAGTTTTGGTAGAAATGGATTGGGAGGGAGTGGTAAAGGTATATTCAAGTTTCTGGAAGTTAAATGCGAGGCTGGTGAGGAGTGAGGTGGTGAATGCCGAGTTTAGAGACTGGTGGGGACAATTGTGGAGGGCAAGGGATGGGGTAGGGAGTATTTTGGATTGGTGGGAAAATAGGGCTAAACCTGGTATCGCGGGGTTTTCATTCGCTGCCTGACCACGGTCGAGTGAGGTTGTGCGCTGCACCCCTCTGCTGTTCAGGCGAGCTACCTTGTATCAACATGGCGCTGAGTGTGAGGAGGCGCGTAAATACCATTGGTATTGAGCTGCTTCGTGGGGCGATTTCACCCTCTTCAGTGCAAGTCTTACTCCCGACAATCATTAGGGAGACCTATGGCATCCAGGACGATGAGGTGTATGGTGTAGCCCTGAATGGGGCTTATAGAATCTTCGTCAAACTGAATTCCACGTCCGTGTATGAGTCTTTGGTGACGAGGTTCCAAGACGTGAGTCTTGACGCTACTCCAGCTGTGAAGGTGCGTTTGATCGACGTATCTCGCCACTTTACGTGGGTTAAGATACGTAATGTCCCATTTGAGGCAGATGAGGCTGACGTAAGGAGTGTTTTTGAGACATATGGAACCGTACATCTGGCACAAAAGGGCAAGTGGACGGCAGGTGCTTACATGGGACGTCCGGAGGGTACCTTTTCCCTGAAGATGACTCTGAGACATCCCATACCGTCTTACGTCGTGTTGGAGGACTTCAGGACGCAAGTTATGGTATCGTATGCCGGACAGAGACGTACGTGCAGAATATGTGGGGCATACGACCATATGGCGGCAGAGTGCGTGAAGCTGAGGAGGGCGCCAGCGCAAACTGGTGAAGCACCAGTTACCAGCGTGATAGCTGTTGAGAGCCCAGTGCGCAAGCAAGGGCCTGGGCGCTTGTGGAGTGAAGAGGTGGAGGATTCCAAAGAGGAGAATGGCATGTGTGAGGTAAGCTGTGATGTAAAAGGATCTGTTACTACACAAAGGACAAGTGCAGAAGTGCAAGTGCAGGAGGAGGTGCAGGCTCTAGAGGAAGAGCTTCAGGAGGTGTTAAGGACATTGACACCGCCTGCAGAGGATGTTGTTCCTGAGCTGGTGAGAGACACGGCGGTGCCTGTAGAGGAATGTAAGGATAAAAAACATAGCAGGGTTGACGGGCCAACTAATAAGAGAGAGTTGTCGCCGTGTGCTGTGGAACGGGGCGTGGTGGAGGTTGAGGTTCATCGTGAGGGAACCTCAGAAGATAACATGGATGTAGAGGGCATCACGAGGAAGAGAGCAGCGGCGTCAGACTCAGATGATGTCCTGACGCCGGCGCAGAGGTCTGGGAGGAAGGAAGAGCAATGTCGAAGCAGTCACGATAAGAGGCATCGCAAAAAAGGGGGAGGGGTTGATGGTGTGAAGCCTTGTGCTGGCTCTGGGGCAGGAGGCCCTGGGATGAATGAAGAGAGGAGGAAGGGTTGGAAACTATAAAGAGGCCTTAGGTGTATGACTGTGAACGTAAATGGACTGTGTAATAGTGTGAAGAAGGAATGGTTTCGAATGTTTCTGTATAAATATAGGGTGGATGTAGTGTTCCTGCAAGAACACAATTTCAAGGAGGGAAGAGTGCTCGAGGTGGAGGGGTTTCAGGTCATGACTCTGCCATCTGCACGTCTGAAAGGTGGTGTGGGTATATTGATCAGGGAGGCAAGCCCATTTGTGTTACTAAGAAGTGAGGGGGGAGGAGGGGGAAGAGTATTGCGCGTGGATGGGTGGTGGATGGGACAGCGGGTATCTTTTGTATGTGTGTATGCACCAGCGGAAAATGATGTGAGGGTAAAAAGGGATTTTGTATGTGAAGAACTAGTTTTCTTCTTACGTGGTTTACCTGCAGTGGCCATCGTTGGTGGCGACTGGAACTGCGTTATTAGGAGGGCTGACGTGGAACCAAAAGGGGCGGGGCACGTGTCGGCGGCCTTGCGAGATCTTTTGAGGGATATTCAGTTGCGGGATGCGGTTGGAGGAGGGGCGTGGGAGGTAGAGCACACTTTTGTAAGACGGGGTTACGCTGCTAGGTTGGATAGGCTGTATATATCTCAAGGGGTTGGGTTGACATTTTTCCGTACAATAGAAGTAGCTTATTCGGATCATCGGGCGGTTGTAGCAGAGGTGGCGTGGGAGTCACTAGCAGGTATATCTAGGGGATATTGGAAATTAAATACAAGTGTGTTAGGTGATGAGGAGGGGATAGAGGGATTTGCAACGCTGTGGGAGGGGTTACGTGCAGAGATAAAAGGGGTAGAGGATGTGGTGATGTGGTGGGATGGTGTGGCTAAAGAACGGATTAAGCAATATTACGTAAAGGAAGGGAAACGTATCAATTCTTTAAAATATGGGCTTGCTAACTATTTGGAGGATAGATTACGGGGTTGTTATGCGAGGGGGGCGGTGGCGGGCACTTATCCAATGGATGAAATTATGGCAATTAAAGGGAGGCTGCGTGAGGTACAGGATGAGAGGTTCCAAGCGGTGCGGGTACAGGCGGGGGTGGAAGAGGTGTTATGGGGCGATAGACCTTCATCGTGCGTATTGCGTAGGCAGAAACAAAGACAGCAGGCAATGACTATTCCATGGTTGGAGGTTCATGAATCGATAGGAGGGTACAGGGAGGGGCAGGTCATACAAGCTACGGAAGGAATGGGGGCGTTTGCTGACAAGTGGTATGAGAAGTACTGGCAACGAGAAGGGGTAGAGGATGGGGTTTTAGAACAGGTGTGTGGGAGTGTGGTATGTCAGTTGCGTAACAGTGATAGGGAAGCACTGGGTGGCGAAATAACTGAGGTGGAAATATGGAGGGCTTTAAGTGGAATGCGAAAGGGCAAAGCACCGGGAATTGATGGACTCCCGGTAGAGTTTTATCAGCAGCATTGGGAACTATTGAGGCATTTTCTGGTTAGGTTATTAAATTGCATGAAGGAGAGAGGTGAGCTGGGTGAGAAGCAGGCAACGGCTGTCGTTGTATTGGTACCGAAGGGTAAGGGGCAGCATACGCTTCGGGATTACCGGGCGATCTCGTTGTTATGCGCAGATTATAAATTGTTTGCGAAGATTTTGGGAAATCGGGTCAAGTGTGTGGTAGGGCGGGTAGTATCAAAAACTCAGTTTGGTTTGCCAGGGAGGTCTATGGTGGAGGGGCATGGGTTACTTAGGGATTTCGTGGAGGCAAAAGGGGGGGGGGAGGAGGGGAGGTTTGGTGGCGCTCGATTGGCAAGGGGCATATGATAGAGTGGATCGGAAAGCATTGAAAGCCATCCTCAGGGGTCAGGGGTTTGGGGAAGAAATAGTGGGCTGGGTTGAGGCGTTGTATGGAGGTGCAATGGCGAGGGTACAGATTAATGGTCGATTGGGTGGGAAGATTGTAATGGGTAGGGGACTTAGGCAGGGGTGTCCTATGTCACAATTATTGTTTGCATGCGTACAGGACCCCTTTTATAGATTGATGGAGCAGCGTATGTGTCACGTAGAGGGACCAGGGTGTGAGGTTGCGAGGGTTTGGCCAGTGATAATTGGGTATGTGGATGATACAACTGTTCTGATCAGGGAGGGGATGTCAATGGACACATTAGACGGGGTAGTACAAATGTTCGCAGGGGCAACTGGTATGAGGGTAAATTCAGATAAATCCATGGTCATGGGGTTAGGAGCTTGGGCGGGTAGGGTTGATTGGGGTAGTGCAGTTGTGAGGAAGCAGGTGAATTCGTTAAAAATCTGTGGTCTTATTTATGCAGACGATCTACCTGTGGCACGCATGGAAAACTCGCTTAGGATGGTAGAAAGGATTCAGGGACGCTTGGGTGCATTGCGACCTTATCATTTGACCCTTGTGCAGCGTGCCATTGTTGTTAATATCTTACTGTATAGCAAAGTATGGCACGTGGCAGCCGTGTTCCCATTAACTGGGCCAGCTATAACGAACATACTTAGGAAGGTTTTTAAATTCTTGTGGGGTTCGAGCTGTGATTGGATTAAGAGAGATGTGGTAATGTTACCTGTAAGTAAGGGGGGGCTGGGATTGCTGGACTTAAAGCGGAGGGTCAAATGTGTCTTCATTAAAAGGGAGGTGATGAGGGAAAGTGTGGGTGGGGGGGGGTTTGGCCAGGATCCATAACAGATTGCAACGGATGTATACAGGAGTTGAGTTGCATGAGTGTGAAACTGTGTTGAGGGCTCTGGCGTGGGATCGAGAGCCAGCAAAGGTTAAAATAGGTAGGTTGTGTAGATTGTTAGCCGGGAGGGTTGTAGCGCCTGTAGAGGGAATTTTCCCCATGTATGCATGGGGAAGTATATGGAATAGGTTGAGTAGGATGAGGTTGCAACCTCGTGTTCGGGATGTAATGTATCGTTTTCTGCACGGCATTTTACCGTCGGGTGTGGTTCTACGGGATAGACGAGTCGTTGACGGGGGGGGGGGAGTGTGGGATATGTGGTGGGGAGGAGTCGGCTTTTCATGTAGTATATTTTTGTGATGGACTGAGGAGTGTCAAGGGGTGGTTAAATAGGGTGATAAATAGGATAGGAGGTAAAGGAATTTCTGTATTGAGAGCATTAAGTCTCGACGTGGGGGGTTGGGAGGAACGTGTAATCAGAGCTGTGGGATACATTATGGCAGATTATATCTATATAGTGTGGGGATTGCGGGGCAAACAGGTTACTGAGGTGAAGAGGAGGGTGTTAGCGTTAACGATCTATAAAACGGTATGTAGAAATAAGGAAATTTATGGGAGGAGGTGGGTGAAGGATTTTTCAGAGGGATATAGGCAACTTACGTTACAGGTTTTATTAGACTTGTAATATACGAGGGAGGGGAGGGTATGATTGGAAAGTGTTGCTGGGGTCGGGAAGTCAGGGGTGAAAACAGGGTTGCCTCCCTGGTAATGGATAACAAAAGTTTTGCGAGAGTGTTGGATGAGTGATGCATGAGTGAATAATATGTGGACCACGGGTGCTAGCACCTGTGGAGCTGGCCAGTTTTTGTGTGACAGGACTTTATACTTATTATACATATTGTGTGTGGTAATATTGATTTACGGTAATGACACTGTAATTTGGAGATTTGCTATAATAATTGCATGTGTTTGCTCCAACTTGTTTTCTAGGTGCCTTGCACTGCATAGTGTTGATGCTGTGATCATGCACAGTGTCCAGAGATATGATGTGATATGTTTGTATTAATGTCTGTGCATTATTGTTCGTCACTTTTTTTTTTTTTTTTTTTTTTATATTTTATTTAAACCATGACATTACAAAATATAATATGTAAAACTCATTTAAGTCGATAATTAACACAATCCTCCCTACAGCTAATATTACACACCACACTTACAACTCCGTGTGGGTACACCCCCCCCCTCCCTGCTCCCTCATCCTGTCACTTAACCCAAACCTGTTGGAGCTACCCAACAGAATTACATGATATGAACAACACTTTTATATACACATCCCTCGAAATGGTACTTAATAATCGACTACAGACCATACAATGCATTGCACTGAACATATTATACAGACATATTACCCCCCCCCCTCCGTGGTTATCCAACCACCCCACTATTTACAACCTAACATACTATAAACAATGAATGTTGCCTAATCTAAAGTCACACAGCAATGATCCAACATTAATTTATGTAATTGTCCTAATGGTTCAGTTACATAACAATATGTATTACATAACAAAGGTGATATAGATAAGTCACAAAGACATACAAAATTACTACAAAACCATAAGAATAAACTTAGTCTCAAAATCCAACACATGTAAGCCTTTACACATTTAAACATGCAATTCCAGTGTTAAAACAATAACACAGCTTCAACTATGACATTCAAGCTCTATACAGCTTATATGGACATTACATAGTACTATTGACAACAGTACAATACAACATAAAATATAACCATGACATAAGTAACACATAAAGACTGTGCCTAGCACGCACCTAACCACAAAAACCTATAACACCACTGTTGCCCAACTTTATTACACTATCTGACGTGCATTAACCTCTTTACTCTCAAAACAAAACTGAATTGCAGAACACCAGTGACGAACAATAATGCACAGACATTAATACAAACATATCACATCATATCTCTGGACACCGTGCATGATCACAGCATCAACACTATGCAGTGCAAGGCACCTAGAAAAACAAGTTGGAGCAAATACATGCAATTATTATAGCAAATCTCCAAATTACAATGTCATTACCGTAAATCAATATTACCACACACAATATGTATAATAAGTATAAAGTCCAGTCACACAAAAACTGGCCAGCTCCACAGGTGCGCACCCGTGGTCCACATATATTCACTCATGCATCACTCATCCAACACTCTCGCAAAACTTTTGTTATCCATTACCAGGGAGGCAACCCTGTTTTCACCCCTGACTTCCCTACCCCAGCAACACTTTCCAATCATACCCTCCCCTCCCTCGTCTATTACAAGTCTAATAAAACCTGTAACGTAAGTTGCCTATATCCCTCTGAAAAATCCTTCACCCACCTCCTCCCATAAATTTCCTTATTTCTACATACCGTTTTATAGAACGTTAACGCTAACACCCTCCTCTTCACCTCAGTAACCTGTTTGCCCCGCAATCCCCACACTATATAGATATAATCTGCCATAATGTACCCCACAGCTCTGATTACACTTTCCTCCCAACCCCCCACGTCGAGACTTAATGCTCTCAATACAGAAATTCCTTTACCTCCTATCCTATTTATCACCCTATTTAACCACCCCTTGACACTCCTCAGTCCATCACAAAAATATACTACATGAAAAGCCGACTCCTCCCCACCACATATCCCGCACTCCCCCCCGTCAACGACTCGTCTATCCCGTAGAACCACACCCGACGGTAAAATGCCATGCAGAAAACGATACATTACATCCCGAACACGAGGTTGCAACCTCATCCTACTCAACCTATTCCATATACTTCCCCATGCATACATGGGGAAAATTCCCTCTACAGGCGCTACAACCCTCCCGGCTAACAATCTACACAACCTACCTATTTTAACCTTTGCTGGCTCTCGATCCCACGCCAGAGCCCTCAACACAGTTTCACACTCATGCAACTCAACGCCTGTATACATCCGTTGCAATCTGTTATGGATCCTGGCCAAACCCCCCCCACCCACACTTTCCCTCATCACCTCCCTTTTAATGAAGACACATTTGACCCTCCGCTTTAAGTCCAGCAATCCCAGCCCCCCCTTACTTACAGGTAACATTACCACATCCCTCTTAATCCAATCACAGCTCGAACCCCACAAGAATTTAAAAACCTTCCTAAGTATGTTCGTTATTGCTGGCCCAGTTAATGGGAACACGGCTGCCACGTGCCATACTTTGCTATACAGTAAGCTATTAACAACAATGGCACGCTGCACAAGGGTCAAATGATAAGGTCGCAATGCACCCAAGCGTCCCTGAATCCTTTCTACCATCCTAAGCGAGTTTTCCATGCGTGCCACAGGTAGATCGTCTGCATAAATAAGACCGCAGATTTTTAACGAATGCACCTGCCTCCTCACAACTGCACTACCCCAATCAACCCTACCCGCCCAAGCTCCTAACCCCATGACCATCGATTTATCTGAATTTACCCTCATACCAGTTGCCCCTGCGAACATTTGTACTACCCCGTCTAATGTGTCCATTGACATCCCCTCCCTGATCAGAACAGTTGTATCATCCACATACCCAATTAAAACTGGCCAAACCCTCGCAACCTCACACCCTGGTCCCTCTACGTGACCCATACGCTGCTCCATCAATCTATAAAAGGGGTCCTGTACGCACGCAAACAATAATTGTGACATAGGACACCCCTGCCTAAGTCCCCTACCCATTACAATCTTCCCACCCAATCGACCATTAATCTGTACCCTCGCCATTGCACCTCCATACAACGCCTCAACCCAGCCCACTATTTCTTCCCCAAACCCCTGACCCCTGAGGATGGCTTTCAATGCTTTCCGATCCACTCTATCGTATGCCCCTTGCCAATCGAGCGCCACCAAACCTCCCTCCCTCCCCCCCCCCGTTTGCCTCCACGAAATCCCTAAGTAACCCATGCCCCTCCACCATAGACCTCCCTGGCAAACCAAACTGAGTTTTTGATACTACCCGCCCTACCACACACTTGACCCGATTTCCCAAAATCTTCGCAAACAATTTATAATCTGCGCATAACAACGAGATCGCCCGATAATCCCGAAGCGTATGCTGCCCCTTACCCTTCGGTACCAATACAACGACAGCCGTTGCCTGCTTCTCACCCAGCTCACCTCTCTCCTTCATGCAATTTAATAACCTAACCAGAAAATGCCTCAATAATTCCCAATGCTGCTGATAAAACTCTGCCGGGAGTCCATCAATTCCCGGTGCTTTGCCCTTTCGCATTCCACTTAAAGCCCTCCATATTTCCCCCTCAGTTATTTCCCCACCCAGTGCTTCCCTATCACTGTTACGCAACTGACATACCACACTCCCACACACCTGTTCTAAAACCCCATCCTCTACCCCTTCTCGTTGCCAGTACTTCTCATACCACTTGTCAGCAAACGCCCCCATTCCTTCCGTAGCTTGTATGACCTGCCCCTCCCTGTACCCTCCTATCGATTCATGAACCTCCAACCATGGAATAGTCATTGCCTGCTGTCTTTGTTTCTGCCTACGCAATACGCACGATGAAGGTCTATCGCCCCATAACACCTCTTCCACCCCCGCCTGTACCCTCACCGCTTGGAACCTCTCATCCTGTACCTCACGCAGCCTCCCTTTAATTGCCATAATTTCATCCATTGGATAAGTGCCCGCCACCGCCCCCCTCGCATAACAACCCCGTAATCTATCCTCCAAATAGTTAGCAAGCCCATATTTTAAAGAATTGATACGTTTCCCTTCCTTTACGTAATATTGCTTAATCCGTTCTTTAGCCACACCATCCCACCACATCACCACATCCTCTACCCCTTTTATCTCTGCACGTAACCCCTCCCACAGCGTCGCAAATCCCTCTATCCCCTCCTCATCACCTAACACACTTGTATTTAATTTCCAATATCCCCTAGATATACCTGCTAGTGACTCCCACGCCACCTCTGCTACTACCGCCCGATGATCCGAATAAGCTACTTCTATTGTACGGAAAAATGTCAACCCAACCCCTTGAGATATATACAGCCTATCCAACCTAGCAGCGTAACCCCGTCTTACAAAAGTGTGCTCTACCTCCCACGCCCCTCCTCCAACCGCATCCCGCAACTGAATATCCCTCAAAAGATCTCGCAAGGCCGCCGACACGTGCCCCGCCCCTTTTGGTTCCACGTCAGCCCTCCTAATAACGCAGTTCCAGTCGCCACCAACGACGGCCACTGCAGGTAAACCACGTAAGAAGAAAACTAGTTCTTCACATACAAAATCCCTTTTTACCCTCACATCATTTTCCGCTGGTGCATACACACATACAAAAGATACCCGCTGTCCCATCCACCACCCATCCACGCGCAATACTCTTCCCCCTCCCCCCCCCCTCACTTCTTAGCAACACAAACGGGCTTGCCTCCCTGATCAATATACCCACACCACCTTTCAGACGTGCAGATGGCAGAGTCATGACCTGAAACCCCTCCACCTCGAGCACTCTTCCCTCCTTGAAATTGTGTTCTTGCAGGAACACTACATCCACCCTATATTTATACAGAAACATTCGAAACCATTCCTTCTTCACACTATTACACAGTCCATTTACGTTCACAGTCATACACCTAAGGCCTCTTTATAGTTTCCAACCCTTCCTCCTC
>NC_091294.1:75618815-75811263 GCF_038502225.1 Cherax quadricarinatus | reverse complement strand
ATGTTGAGTGCAGGTAACTGTTAGTACCAGCAAGCAACACTCAAGATTCTCTCTGCAACTGTGTGTTTTATAGTGTTTCTTGACTAGTGTTGACAAGAGTTATTCTTCACTAGTGTTGACAAGAGTTATTCTCCACTAGTGTTGGCAAGAGTTATTTTTCACTAGTGTTGACAAGAGTTATTCTCCACTAGTGTTGACAAGAGTGATTCTTCAATAGTGTTGACAAGAGTGATTCTTCACTAGTGTTGACAAGAATGATTCTTCACTAGTGTTGACAAGAGTGATTCTTCACTAGTGTTGACAAGAGTGATTCTTCACTAGTGTTGACAAGAGTTATTCTTCACTAGTGTTGACAAGAGTGATTCTTCACTAGTGTTGACAAGAGTTATTCTTCACTAGTGTTGACAAGAGTGATTCTTCACTAGTGTTGACAAGAGTGATTCTTCACTAGTGTTGACAAGAGTGATTCTTCACTAGTGTTGACAAGAGTGATTCTTCACTAGTGTTGACAAGAGTTATTCTTCACTAGTGTTGACAAGAATGATTCTTCACTAGTGTTGACAAGAGTTATTCTTCACTAGTGTTGACAAGAGTGATTCTTCACTAGTGTTGACAAGAGTTATTCTTCACTAGTGTTGACAAGAGTGATTCTTCACTAGTGTTGACAAGAGTTATTCTTCACTAGTGTTGACAAGAATGATTCTTCACTAGTGTTGACAAGAGTTATTCTTCACTAGTGTTGACAAGAGTGATTCTTCACTAGTGTTGACAAGAGTTATTCTTCACTAGTGTTGACAAGAGTTATTCTTCACTAGTGTTGACAAGAGTTATTCTTCACTAGTGTTGACAAGAGTTATTCTTCACTAGTGTTGACAAGAGTGATTCTTAACTAGTGTTGACAAGAGTGATTCTTCACTAGTGTTGACAAGAATGATTCTTCACTAGTGTTGACAAGAGTTATTCTTCACTAGTGTTGACAAGAGTGATTCTTCACTAGTGTTGACAAGAGTGATTCTTCACTAGTGTTGACAAGAGTTATTCTTCACTAGTGTTGACAAGAGTTATTCTTCACTAGTGTTGACAAGAGTGATTCTTGACTAGTGTTGACAAGAGTGATTCTTCACTAGTGTTGACAAGAGTTATTCTTCACTAGTGTTGACAAGAGTTATTCTTCACTAGTGTTGACAAGAGTTATTCTTCACTAGTGATGACAAGAGTGATTCTTCACTAGTGTTGACAAGAGTTATTCTTCACTAGTGTTGACAAGAGTTATTCTTCACTAGTGTTGACAAGAGTTATTCTTCACTAGTGTTGACAAGAGTTATTCTTCACTAGTGTTGACAAGAGTTATTCTTCACTAGTGTTGACAAGAGTTATTCTTCACTAGTGTTGACAAGAGTTATTCTTCACTAGTGTTGACAAGAGTTATTCTTCACTAGTGTTGACAAGAGTTATTCTTCACTAGTGTTGACAAGAGTTATTCTTCACTAGTGTTGACAAGAGTTATTCTTCACTAGTGTTGACAAGAGTTATTCTTCACTAGTGTTGACAAGAGTTATTCTTCACTAGTGTTGACAAGAGTTATTCTTCACTAGTGTTGACAAGAGTTATTCTTCACTAGTGTTGACAAGAGTTATTCTTCACTAGTGTTGACAAGAGTTATTCTTCACTAGTGTTGACAAGAGTTATTCTTCACTAGTGTTGACAAGAGTTATTCTTCACTAGTGTTGACAAGAGTGATTCTTCACTAGTGTTGACAAGAGTTATTCTTCACTAGTGTTGACAAGAGTTATTCTTCACTAGTGTTGACAAGAGTTATTCTTCACTAGTGTTGACAAGAGTTATTCTTCACTAGTGTTGACAAGAGTTATTCTTCACTAGTGTTGACAAGAGTTATTCTTCACTAGTGTTGACAAGAGTTATTCTTCACTAGTGTTGACAAGAGTTATTCTTCACTAGTGTTGACAAGAGTGATTCTTCACTAGTGTTGACAAGAGTGATTCTTCACTAGTGTTGACAAGAGTTATTCTTCACTAGTGTTGACAAGAGTGATTCTTCACTAGTGTTGACAAGAGTTATTCTTCACTAGTGTTGACAAGAGTTATTCTTCACTAGTGTTGACAAGAGTTATTCTTCACTAGTGTTGACAAGAGTTATTCTTCACTAGTGTTGACAAGAGTTATTCTTCACTAGTGTTGACAAGAGTTATTCTTCACTAGTGTTGACAAGAGTTATTCTTCACTAGTGTTGACAAGAGTTATTCTTCACTAGTGTTGACAAGAGTTATTCTTCACTAGTGTTGACAAGAGTTATTCTTCACTAGTGTTGACAAGAGTTATTCTTCACTAGTGTTGACAAGAGTTATTCTTCACTAGTGTTGACAAGAGTTATTCTTCACTAGTGTTGGCAAGAGTTATTCTTCACTAGTGTTGACAAGAGTTATTCTTCACTAGTGTTGACAAGAGTTCTTCTTCGCTAGTGTTGACAAGAGTTATTCTTCACTAGTGTTGACAAGAGTTATTCTTCACTAGTGTTGACAAGAGTTATTCTTCACTAGTGTTGACAAGAGTTATTCTTCACTAGTGTTGACAAGAGTTATTCTTCACTAGTGTTGACAAGAGTTATTCTTCACTAGTGTTGACAAGAGTTATTCTTCACTAGTGTTGACAAGAGTTATTCTTCACTAGTGTTGACAAGAGTGATTCTTCACTAGTGTTGACAAGAGTGATTCTTCACTAGTGTTGACAAGAGTGATTCTTCACTAGTGTTGACAAGAGTGATTCTTCACTAGTGTTGACAAGAGTAATTCTTCACTAGTGTTGACAAGAGTCATTCTTCACTAGTGTTGACAAGAGTCATTCTTCACTAGTGTTGACAAGAGTCATTCTTCACTAGTGTTGACAAGAGTTATTCTTCACTAGTGTTGACAAGAATTATTCTTCACTAGTGTTGACAAGAGTCATTCTTCACTAGTGTTGACAAGAGTGATTCTTCACTAGTGTTGACAAGAGTGATTCTTCACTAGTGTTGACAAGAGTCATTCTTCACTAGTGTTGACAAGAGTCATTCTTCACTAGTGTTGACAAGAGTCATTCTTCACTAGTGTTGACAAGAGTGATTCTTCACTAGTGTTGACAAGAGTTATTCTTCACTAGTGTTGACAAGAGTGATTCTTCACTAGTGCTGACAAGAGTTATTCTTCACTAGTGTTGACAAGAGTGATTCTTCACTAGTGTTGACAAGAGTTATTCTTCACTAGTGTTCACTAGCATTCCTTCATCGTTTGTGTTTTTTAATAGATATTCTTTTATCATTAGTTTTCGTAAGTGTTCTTTCACTAATAGTTCATATCAGTGTTCCTTCACCACTGAGTTTTGTAAGTGGTCCATCATCATTATTTTATCTAAATGTTAATTTGTAATTAGTTTTTAAGTGCTCATTAATTATTAACTTATGGAAGTATTCCTCTATTATCAACTTTTGATATTAAGTTCCTAAATTCTAAATAAATAATACTTTTCATTATATGGCTTTCGATAATCATTACAGTTATATTATTATAAAGTCACTGTGATTCAACCTATGCATCTTTAAGATTCATAGCGTCTTTGTATTATTAAAAAAAAAAGAATAATTCATCTTGGTTGGATTGCACAGTTTTAAACCTTTATTTTGCATGGTATTCTTGATTTTTTATGTCAGGGTGCATGACTTTGTCTTCCTTGTGGCAGAGTCCTACAAGGGAAAAATGGCAGTGACTGGGAGGAAGATGTCAGCTAGCGAGCGACTTGGCTCAATCTCAGGAATACGAAGGGGCGGGTTAGGTATAGCTATGTTGATCGTACACACGCAAGCGTGCACGCACATACATACATACATACACACACACACACACACACATGCACACACACACATACACACACACACACACACACATACACACACACAAACACTCCCCGAATCCCAACGTTCTCACCGAACTGCAACGTTCTCCCCAGACCACAGTTTTAGAAAAGAAGTTGAAGGCTTGGTATACGAATGCTGATTGAATAACAAATAAATGTGAGGAGTGGCATGAAAGAGTCAATCATAGCAGTCACTGAAACGAAACTCACCGGGACAACAGACGCAATCTTCCCACCCGGATCTCAGATCCTGAGGAAAAATAGAGGAAGCAGAGGGGTACGGGGAGTTGCACTGTTCATTAAAAACCGATGGAAGGAATGGACGGAATTGGTGAAAGTGATTACATAGTAGATACAATTCAGTTTGGGGACATAAGGTAGTCAATGCATTAATGAATAACCCGCCACAGAACTGTAGGAGGCCAAGAGAAGAATATGAAGAGTGCAACAGAGCAATGGTGGACACACTAGCTGAGGTGGCCAGAAGAGCTCACACGAGTAGAACAAAGTTACTAGTTTTGAGCGACTTCAATCACAGGGAAATTGATTGGGAAAACCTGGAGCCACATGGGGGTTCCAAAACATGGAGAACCAAGATGATGGATGTGGTACTGGAAAACTTCATGCATCAACATGTCAAGGACACTACCAGAGAGAGAGGGGAGCATGAACCAGCAAGACTGGACCTCGTGTTCACCCTGAGCAGCTGGAACATTGAAGACATCACCTATGAAAGGCCACGTGGAGTTAGTGATCACGTGGTTCTGAGCTTTGAATACATAGTAGAGTTACAAGTGGAGAGGGTAACAGGAGTAGGATGGCAAAAGCCTAACTACAAAAGGAGAGAGGTATGAGCAACTTCCTGCAAGAGGTTCAGTGGGAAAGGGAATTGGTAGGAAAGTCAGTAAACAAAATGACGGAATACGTAGCAACAATATGCAAGGAGGCAGAGGAAAGGTTTGTTCCAAATGGCAGCAGAAATAATGGGAACACCAGAACGAGCCCCTGGTTTATCCAGAGATGTAGGGAAGCAAAAACTAAGTGCATTAGAGAATGGAAAAAATACAGAAGACAAAGAACCCAGGAAAACAGAGGTTAGTCGAAGAGTCAGAAACGAGTATGAGCAGATAAGGAGGGAGGCCCAGCGACAGTATGAAAACGACATAACATCAAAAGTCAAGTCTGACCCAGAGCTGTTGTATAGCCACATCAGGAGGAAGACAACAGTCAAGGACCAGGTAATCAGGCTGAGATAAGAAGGTGAGGAGCTCGCAAGAAACGACCAAGAAGTATGTGAGGAGCTCAACATGAATTTTAAGGAAATATTTACAGTGGAGACAGAAAGGACTCTGGGAAGTTAAAACAGAGGAGTACACCATCAAGGGATATTCCAACAAATGTTGGATGAAATACAGACAACCGAGGAGGAAGAGGTGAAGAGCTTCTAAGTGACCTTGACACCTCAAAGGCGGTGAGACCGGGCATCTCTCCGTGGGTCCTTAGAAAGGGAGCAGAGACGCTGTGTGTGCCAGTAGCAACAATTTTCAACACATCCATTGAAACTGGGCAACTACATGAGGTATGGAAGACGGCAAATGTAGTCCCCATTTTCAAGAAAGGAGAAAGACACGAGGCACTGAACTACAGACCAGTGTTACTGACGTGTATAGAATGCAAAGTCATGGAGAAGATTATCGGGAGAGTGGTGGAGCACCTAGAATGGAACAAGCTTATAAACGAAAACCAGCACGGATTCATGGAAGGCAAATTCTACTGAGTTTTATGACAAGGTAACGGAAGTAAGACACGAGAGCGAGGGGTGGGTAGATTGCATTTTCTTGGACTGCAAGAAAGCCTTCGACACAGTTCCTCACAAGAGATTAGTGCAAGCGCTTGAGGATCAGGCACATATAACAGGAAGGGCACTGCAATGGATCAGAGAATATCTGACAGGGAGGCAACAACAAGTCATGTTACTTGACGAGGGAGGGTGCCTGTGACGAACGGATTTCCACAGGGGTCAGTTCTAGGACCAGTGCTATTTTTGATACATGTGAATGACATGATTGAAGGGATAGACTCAGAAGTGTCCCTGTTTGCAGATGATGTGAAGTTAATGAGGAGAATTAAATCGGATGAGGATCAGGCAGGACTACAGAGAGACCTGGACAGGCTGGAAGCCTGGTCCAGCAACTGGCTCCTAGAATTTAACCCCGCCAAATGCAAAGTCATGAAGATCGGGGAAGGGCAAAGAAGATCGCAGACAGAGTATAGGCTAGGTGGCCAAAGACTGCAAACCTCACTCAAGGAAAAGGATCTTGGGGCAAGTATAATACCGAGAACATCTCCTGAGGCGTATATCAATCAGATAACTGCTGCAACATATGGGCGCCTAGCAAACCTGAGAACAGCATTCCGATGCCTTAGTAAAGAATCGTTCAAGACTCTGTACACTGTGTACGTCAAGCCCTTATTGCAGTATGCAGCACCATTTGGAACCCACACCTGGTCAAGCACGTCAAGAAATTAGAGAAAGTGCAAAGGTTTGCAAGAAGGTTTGTTCCAGAGCTAAAGAGAATGTCCTATGAAGAAAGGTTAAAGGAAATCGGCCTGACGACACTGGAGAACAGGAGGGTTAGGGGAGACATGATATCGACATACAAAATACTGCGAGGAATTAACAAGGTGGACAGAGACAGGATGTTCCAGAGATGGGACACAGAAACAAAGGGTCACAATTGGAAGCTGAAGACTCAGATGAGTCAGAGAGACGTTAGGAAGTATTTCGTTCGTCAGAGTTGTCAGGGAGTGGAATAGTCTGGCAAGTGATGTAGTGGAGGCAGGAACCATACATAGCTTTAGGACAAGGTATGATAAAGCTCATGGAGCAGGGAGAGAGAGGACCAAGTAGCGATCAGTGAAGAGGCGGGGCAGGAGCTATGTATCGACCCCTGCAACCACAAATAGGTGAGTACAAATAGGTAAGTATGTACACACACACACACACACACACACACACACACACACACACACACACACACACACACACAAACACAAACAAGGGACAACGAGTGAGTGTCCGCAAGAATCAAAATTTACGAGTCTGATGGCTCCAGGTTCCTTGATGTTGACGGTATAAATCAACGTTATGTCAGGCAGAACGAGCGTCATGTGTCACTGTTTGCAGATGATGCAGTACTCCGCAACGAATACAAGAAAGTTGGAAAACCCTGCCACACAACATTGACAGGGTGCACGAATGTTCCAATTAACATCTGTTCGTGTTGCAGCCCTGATATGTGCAACGTGATGAATGAAAAAAAAAATAGAAAGACAGTTCGAAATACCACAGCAAATTAGAGGAAAACGACGACTTGTGTCAGAAAGGAAATATCTGGAATAGTTGTAATACCAAATTATCATCGAAGATCATATAAACTCGGAGAACTTTATGAACAGAATAACGTCAATGAAGGTCCATATAAACAGAATAACGTCAATGAAGGTCCATATAAACAGAATAACGTCAATGAAGGTCCATATAAACAGAATAACGTCAGTGAAGGTCCATATAAACAGAATAATATTATGGAAAGTCCATATAAATAGATTAACGTCAATAAAAGTCAGTATAAATAGAATAGTATCAGTTAAGGTCCATATAAACAGAATGGCACCATTGAAGGTCCATATAAACACAATATCGTCAGTAAAGGGACGTAACAGTGCAGGAAAATAATAAGAACAGTGAAGGTCCATACAAAGAATAACAATAATGGAAGTCTATATACACAGAATAGCATTACTCAAGCCACATATAAACAAAGTGCCATTAATATACGTTTATATAAACATAACTGTGAGAGGCTACAAATTTAGTCTTCTTGTTTATGTTAGAATATTAGTCCCTTTGAGGTAATATGAGAATTTTTCTGCAGTTTGGCTTGAAAGTTGTCACAGCTGAAGGTCTGAATTAATTTAAGGCTTTGTATGTCCCAGTTTACCATTTTTTTTTAAATTAAAATGTTAGTCTTCATGTGATAGCTTGACTCAGGAAATCGTAATGACACGATTGCAAGAAAAGCATACCACTGGTGGGGTTTGAACCTGCGGTCAGAGACTGTCTGGAGTTTTGAGACTCTCTGACGGCGGGTTCAAACCCCAACCCGTGGTATGATTTCTTCATGAGACAACTTCAGAATACCAAATTTGATTAGCATTAAAGCTTCATTGCTAATAAAGAACGGCATTACAAATTTATGCTGCAGTCTATAATAATATGTTCGAGTGTATCACATAGGGCTGGGGTTGTAAAATACGGGGATACTTTACTCGGATGGCTCAGCGTGCGAAATCCGTTGAGTTTTATGCAAAACAACCACGTGAGTAGTTGAATGACATCTCTAGGTAGAGTCCATCTTTTGCGCGAATCTACCTGGACCTCCTACTCATTTCTGCAACATTGTAAGCTCCTGAAGATGTGTTGATTGCAAAACGAAAGGCCTAAAACTATCATTCAACTCCTTCCGTGGTTATTTTGAAGTTTTTATCTCTTGTTTACGATTATTGCATAATACGGTTTTATATTAAAACTTAGGAAAATGTAAAACTTATTTCTGACAAAAATACGATAGATTGTTGAAGGAGCGTTTAGTGGTGGCAATACAGATTAGTGTCAGGAGGCACTTGTCTGTTTCCTGACGAACAAACCACCATACCCACCTCTTGAAGCTTCATTATCACTATCACCATCACTTTATGCTCACCAGCAACGCCATCATCACCACCACCTTCTCCATTATCATCAACAACACCTCTGCCATCCTAACACCATCGCCACTATCACCACCACCACCAACCTAAAACCGCCGCCACCACCACCAACCTAACACCGAATCTACTACCACCAACACCGCCACCACTACCACCACCACCACCATCACCACCACCATCACTACCACCACCACCAACACCACATATGCATAAATAACAAAAATGACAGAAATTTCCATACAGACATACAAACATATTTACACAAAAGATTTTAGAACTTTTCCTGTGTATTAAATATCAATATCCTGCAGCAGTGTCCAGCATTAATTAACTATGAAACTGATTGCCAGGTTCCTTTGATATATCTTGTCCATGATTGCTATGTCTTGGTTAAATCGTTCACCAAGGGGGTGAAAAAAAACAGAGGAACATCCAACATATATAAAATACTGTCAATAGTTCCTGTACAGAATTTCTGTAATCATCACTGTGATGATTGCCAAAGAAACCTGGTTAGGTCAGTAAGGTTCGTCAGGAAACCTGGGTAGATGTCCTGGAATGTCACTCATGCTCTAAGCTTAGCATTTTGGAGGATTTCGTCAAAATGAGGATCATTTAGTAACTTCTTGACGTCACTGACTTTCGGAAACCTCTTCATCATATAGGCAAATCCTGCACCTTCCTCGTCCGAAGGTTTGACAAAGTTTTTAATGAGGCCTAGACTGATGTGTCAGGGCAGAAGGGGCATGTTCTTTTGATCGCCTTTATTGAACGTTCTTCATACCTGCCTCGTACGATATCCGAGGTGGCCACCAACGATATCCGAGGTGACTACGTACGATATCCGAGGTGGCCACGTACGTTGAATATGGAGCTGCAATGTATCTCTGTTGTATCACAGGAAACAGCAACACTTCTTAAATCCACCTGGCGATAAAAAGGAACAAACCTATTACTTTTAGGTCACTACGGGTTTACTTTTAGGTCACTATGGGTTTACTTTTAGGTCACTATGGGTTTACTTTTAGGTCACTACGGGTTTACTTTTAGGTCACTACGGGTTTAGTTTTAGGTCACTACGGATTTACTTTTAGGTCACTATGGGTTTACTTTTAGGTCACTATGGGTTTACTTTTAGGTCACTACGGGTTTAGTTTTAGGTCACTACGGATTTACTTTTAGGTCACTATGGGTTTACTTTTAGGTCACTACGGGTTTACTTTTAGGTCACTATGGGTTTACTTTTAGGTCACTACGGATTTACTTTTAGGTCACTATGGGTTTACTTTTAGGTCACTATGGGTTTACTTTTAGGTCACAACAGGTTTACTTTTAGGTCACTATGGGTTTACTTTTAGGTCACAACAGGTTTACTTTTAGGTCACTATGGGTTTACTTTTAGGTCACTATGGGTTTACTTTTAGGTCACTAGGGTTACTTTTAGGTCACTATGGGTTTACTTTTAGGTCACTACGGGTTTACTTTTAGGTCCTTACAGGTTTACTTTTAGGTCACTACGGGTTTACTTTTAGGTCACTACGGGTTTACTTTTAGGTCACTACGGATTTACTTTTAGGTCACTATGGGTTTACTTTTAGGTCACTATGGGTTTACTTTTAGGTCACAACAGGTTTACTTTTAGGTCACTATGGGTTTACTTTTAGGTCACAACAGGTTTACTTTTAGGTCACTATGGGTTTACTATTAGGTCACTACGGGTTTACTTTTAGGTCACTACGGGTTTACTTTTAGCTCACTACGGGTTTACTATTAGGTCACTACGGGTTTACTATTAGGTCACTACGGGTTTACTTTTAGGTCACTATGGGTTTACTATTAGGTCACTACGGGTTTACTATTAGGTCACTACGGGTTTACTTTTAGGTCACTACGGGTTTACTTTTAGGTCACTACGGGTTTACTATTAGGTCACTACGGGTTTACTATTAGGTCACTACGGGTTTACTTTTAGGTCACTACGGGTTTACTTTTAGGTCACTACGGGTTTACTTTTAGGTTACTACGGGTTTACTTTTAGGTCACTACGGGTTTACTATTAGGTCACTACGGGTTTACTTTTAGGTCACTATGGGTTTACTTTTAGGTCCTTACAGGTTTACTTTTAGGTCACTATGGGTTTACTTTTAGGTCACTACGGGTTTACTATTAGGTCACTACGGGTTTACTTTTAGGTCACTATGGGTTTACTTTTAGGTCCTTACAGGTTTACTTTTAGGTCACTATGGGTTTACTTTTAGGTCACTTCGGGTTTACTATTAGGTCACTATGGGTTTACTTTTAGGTCACTATGGGTTTACTTTTAGGTCCTTACAGGTTTACTTTTAGGTCACTACGGGTTTACTATTAGGTCACTACGGGTTTACTTTTAGGTCACTACGGGTTTTCCACCCAAACTTTTCATACTCGATCAGAATTACAAGTTTCTTTCAAGTGTCTAGGAAGAGTTAGAGAGAGACTCAGGTTTACGACAGGTTCAGTACGAGTTCACTCTTCAAGAGAGTGTTATCAACTCGTATATTATTTATAAGTTTACAAATTTAAATCAGATTAAGTTGTAGATGAACAGATTTTGAATAAACAAAGTTATTATGGTATTGTTTTTGTAATGTATTTATAACAAATACAAACATCAGATTTTTTTGTATATTTTTAACAATATCTCTATTTTTATCGCCATTCCTGATTAGATTAGGGTAGGTTAAATTAAGTTAGGTTAAGTTAAGTTAGGGTGTGTTAGGTTTAATATGTTATATTTTAAAACTACTTATATATTTAACTATGTATTTTAATATGGTGTGTAAAATTACCGAGAAATAAATTGCCTGAGAGATATATTACCGAAGTCAAAATCCGGCGGCTAAATCACCTGAAGCTCTTTCAGGCCAAGTGGTGATTTTTCTCTCCAGTGAACTGCAAAGTTTAAAAGATAATATGCAAGTGGAAGCATTAAGAAAATCCATAAAGCTTCGGATCGCCAACACATACTGGAAGATTTTCTTCACTCCCTCTTCAGTGATTCTCTTCTCTCTCTCCTTCAATATTTTCTTTTTCATCCCTTCTGTTCCGCATCCATATTTTGTAAAGTATAAAAATAATACTTGTGTTCTAGACTTCAATATTTGCGAGGCTAGTCAACACGGGCTCGCAGAAACAGCTGTGTTTGAGTTTTCCGATGACAGCCAGTCGACTCTGACTTTGAAGACGTCTTTCTTCAAGCGGTGGTACGCTCCGGTACGCTGCGTGATCACAGCAGCAACGACATGGCCGATACGTCGACCTCAGGCGCCCTGGCTACACTCTGATTGGCCTTTCTTTCCCTGTTTACCTTTCTTTCCTTGTGCTTTCTTCTTTTCTGTCTTTCTTTGATTTTTTCTTTCAATCTCAGGCATGTTTTAGCTTTGGTGTAGTTCTTTGGAGAGACTGTTGTAACTCTTCTGGCAGATTTTATTTTAGCTTTTCTGGCAGACATTTTTGTAATTATTCCCGCAGACTTTGTTGTAGCTCCTCAAGCTACAACAAAGTCTGGTTCTTCTAACAGACTTTATTTTACATATTTTCCAGCAGATTTTGTTGTAGTTCTAGCAGACTTTACTGTAGTTCTTCCAGCAGACTTTGTTGTAGTTCTAGCAGACTTTACTGTAGTTCTTCCAGCAGACTTTTTTTTGCAGGTCATCCAGCAGATTTTGCTATAATTTTCTCCAGCAGAATTTGCTAAAATAATTTTCCAGCAGAGTTTTCCTTCAGCAGACTTTGTTATCGAACTTGCGGCAGACTTTACTGTAAGTCGTCTCACTGGTAATGCACATATTTCGACCATGTTCCCCTCGTCACTGCCAGTAGTTCCCAACGTGTGTTGTAAGATACAACGAAATTAGTCTACACTCATCCCATCGCCAATCGTTTCTAGCTATTCTTGTGTCGCATTACTAGTAAATACAAAGTCGTTTTTTCTGGGTCCCTTTACACATCAATATTCAGGGCAATGAACAAGCAGATTCAGTCACTCGGTCAGATGTTCCTGACCTACCGATTTCACACGGGTGTATTCCTTTCTCGGTCTATATTTTTTTTCGGTGCTCGCCCAGCAATGCCTCAATCGCGGGCAACAACGTTGGTCTGTGTTGGACCACGATGCATTTTTTTTCTCTGAACTCGTTTAGAATTCTGGCAATCTTCTGCCCACCGCCATCATGTTAGTGAGACTCCTCTCACACGCCGATAACAACCCCAATAACAACAACAGTGACACTAGTAACAATACCAGTAGCACCAGTAACAATACCAGTAACAATACCAGTAACAACACCAGAAACGCCAGTAACAATACCAGTAACAATACCAGTAACACCAGTAACAATACCAGTAACAATACCAGTAACAACACCAGAAACGCCAGTAACAATACCAGTAACAATACCAGTAACACCAGTAACAATACCAGTAACAATACCAGTAGCACCACCAGTAACACCAGTAACAATACCAGTAACGACACCAGTAACACCAGTAGCAATACCAGTAACAATACCAGTAACACCAGTAACAATACCAGTAACACCAGTAACAATACCAGTAACAATACCAGTAACACCAGTAACAATACCAGTAACGACACAAGTAACACCAGTAACAATACCAGTAACACCACCAGTAACACCAGTAACAATACCAGTAACAACACCAGTAACACCAGTAACAATACCAGTAACAGCACCAGCAACACTAGTAACAATACCAGTAACAACACCAGTAACACCAGTAACAATACCAGTAACACCACCAGTAACACCAGTAACAATACCAGTAACACCACCAGTAACACCAGTAACAATACCAGTAACAACACCAGTAACACCAGTAACAATACCAGTAACAGCACCAGTAACACCAGTAACAATACCAGTAACATCACCAGTAACACCAGTAACAATACCAGTAACAACACCAGTAACACCAGTAACAATACCAGTAACAGAACCAGTAACACCAGTAACAATACCAGTAACAACACCAGTAACACCAGTAACAATACCAGTAACAACACCAGTAACACCAGTAACAATACCAGTAACAACACCAGTAACACCAGTAACAATGCCAGTAACACCACCAGTAACACCAGTAACAATACCAGTAACAACACCAGTAACACCAGTAACAATACCAGTAACAACACCAGTAACACCAGTAACAATACCAGTAACAACACCAGTAACACCAGTAACAATACCAGTAACAACACCAGTAACACCAGTAACAATACCAGTAACAACACCAGTAACACCAGTAACAATACCAGTAACAACACCAGTAACAATAGTAACAACACCAATTACAACAGTAACAACACCATTAACAACACTAGTAACAACACCAATAACAACACCAGTAACAGTAACAACAACAGAACAGAACAAACAGGAGACAATTTAATTAATACAACAACAGAATGTGAAGTTAAAAATATATCAACTTTTTTGTTTCGACTGACACAATCGACTCACTTTTTTATTTTGACTTTCGTGATCAATTATGTTTAATGCTGACTCTCATGATCCATTCCTAGGTAATTTTTCTATTATGCTGACTTGGCACCACAATTCTCTATAATGCTGACTTTGCACCACAGTTCTCTATAATGCTGACTTTGCACCACAGTTCTCTATAATGCTGACTTTGCACCACAGTTCTCTATAATGCTGACTTTGCACCACAGTTCTCTATTATGCTGACTTTGCACCACAATTCTCTATTATGCTGACTTTGCACCACAGTTCTCTATAATGCTGACTTTGCACCACAGTTCTCTATAATGCTGACTTTGCACCACAGTTCTCTATAATGCTGACTTTGCACCACAGTTCTCTATAATGCTGACTTTGCACCACAGTTCTCTATAATACTGACTTTGCACCACAGTTCTCTATAATACTGACTTTGCACCACAGTTCTCTATAATCCTGACTTTGCACCACAGTTCTGTATAATGCTGACTTTGCACCACAGTTCTCTATAATACTGACTTTGCACCACAGTTCTCTATAATACTGACTTTGCACCACAGTTCTCTATAATGCTGACTTTGCACCACAGTTCTCTATTATGCTGACTTTGCACCACAGTTCTCTATTATGCTGACTTTGCACCACAGTTCTCTATAATCCTGACTTTGCACCACAGTTCTCTATAATACTGACTTTGCACCATAGTTCTCTATAATGCTGACTTTGCACCACAATTCTCTATAATGCTGACTTTGCACCACAGTTCTCTATAATCCTGACTTTGCACCACAGTTCTCTATTATGCTGACTTTGCACCACAGTTCTCTATTATGCTGACTTTGCACCACAGTTCTCTATAATGCTGACTTTTCACCACAGTTCTCTATTATGCTGACTTTGCACCACAATTCTCTATAATGCTGACTTTGTACCACAGTTCTCTATAATGCTGACTTTGCACCACAGTTCTCTATAATGCTGACTTTGCACCACAGTTCTGTATAATGCTGACTTTGCACCACAGTTCTCTATAATGCTGACTTTGCACCACAGTTCTCTATTATGCTGACTTTGCACCACAATTCTCTATAATGCTGACTTTGTACCACAGTTCTCTATAATGCTGACTTTGCACCACAGTTCTCTATAATGCTGACTTTGCACCACAGTTCTGTATAATGCTGACTTTGCACCACAGTTCTCTATAATGCTGACTTTGCACCACAGTTCTCTATAATGCTGATTTTGCACCACAATTCTCTATAATGCTGACTTTGCACCACAGTTCTCTATAATGCTGACTTTGCACCACAGTTCTCTATAATGCTGACTTTGCACCACAGTTCTGTATAATGCTGACTTTGCACCACAGTTCTCTATAATGCTGACTTTGCACCACAATTCTCTATAATGCTGACTTTCAATATCAATTGGTATAATCTCTTCTTACTCTTTAGTCTGTTTTCAAGAGATGTGAATATTCTCTTCGTGAAGATATGTATACTGTATGTATCCTTATGTAGGTGTAGATGTACATGTAGTTGTACACTGTAGTTGCCTGTAGGTGCTGTTGCTGTAGTTGTACTGTAGTTGCCTGTAGGTGTTGTTGTTGTAGTTATACACTGTAGTTGCCTGCAGGTGCTGTTGCTGTAGTTATACACTGTAGTTGCCTGTAGGTGCTGTTGCTGTAGTTGTACACTGTAGTTGCATGTAGGTGTTGTTGCTGTAGCTGTACTGTAGTTGCCTGTAGGTGCTGTTGCTGTAGTTATACACTGTAGTTGCCTGCAGGTGCTGTTGCTGTAGTTGTACACTGTAGTTGCCTGCAGGTGCTGTTGCTGTAGTTATACACTGTAGTTGCCTGTAGGTGCTGTTGCTGTAGTTGTACGCTGTAGTTGCCTGTAGGTGTTGTTGCTGTAGCTGTACTGTAGTTGCCTGTAGGTGTTGTTGCTGTAGTTATACACTGTAGTTGCCTGCAGGTGCTGTTGTAGTTGTACACTGTAGCATCCTGCAGGTGTTGCTGTTGTAGTTTTACGATATAGCTGTCTGCAGGTGTTGTTGCTGTAATTGTACACTGTAGCTGCCTGCAAATGTGTATCCAAAGGTAGGTGTTGTAGATGCAGTTGTCCACTGTAGATGTTTACAGGTGTTGTAGATTCAGCCAGCCACTAAATCCGCATGCTGGTGTTTTAAAATTGTATGCTGTTCATTTATAATTATAGAGAGTTAGGTTAGTATAATATTAATAAGGCAATTTCTATGCTAAATTGATTACAAAACATACAAGCTTTCAACAGTGGTGATACAGCAGTGGTGATACAGCAGTAGTGGTACAGCAGTGGTGATACAGCAGTAGTGGTACAGCAGTGGTGATACAGCAGTGGTGATACAGCAGTGGTGATACAGCAGTGGTGATACAGCAGTGGTGATACAGCAGTGGTGATACAGCAGTGGTGATACAGCAGTGGTGATACAGCAGTGGTGATACAGCAGTGGTGATACAGCAGTGGTGATACAGCAGTGGTGATACAGCAGTGGTGATACAGCAGTGGTGATACAGCAGTGGTGATACAGCAGTGGTGATACAGCAGTGGTGATACAGCAGTGGTGATACAACAGTGGTGATACAGCAGTGGTGATACAGCAGTGGTGATACTACAGTGGTGATACAGCAGTGGTGATACAGCAGTGGTGATACAGGAGTGGTGATACAGCAGTGGGGATACAGCAGTGGGGTGACAGCAGTGGTGATACAGCAGTGGTGATACAGCAGTGGTGATACAGCAGTGGTGGTACAGCAGTGGTGATACAGCAGTGGTGATACAGCAGTGGTGATACAGCAGTGGTGATACAGCAGTGGTGATACAGCAGTGGTGATACAGCAGTGGTGATACAGCAGTGGTGATACAGCAGTGGTGATACAGCAGTGGTGATACAGCAGTGGTGATAAAGCAGTGGTGATACAGCAGTGGTGATACAGCAGTGGTGATACAGCAGTGGTGATACAGCAGTGGTGATACAGCAGTGGTGATACAGCAGTGGTGATACAGCAGTGGTGATACAGCAGTGTGATACAGCAGTATACAGCAGTGGTGATACAGCAGTGGTGATACAGCAGTGGTGATACAGCAGTGGTGATACAGCAGTGGTGATACAGCAGTGGTGATACAGCAGTGGTGATACAGCAGTGGTGATACAGCAGTGGTGATACAGCAGTGGTGATACAGCATTGGTGATACAGCAGTGGTGATACAGCAGTGGTGATACAGCAGTGGTGATACAGCAGTGGTGATACAGCAGTGGTGATACAGCAGTGGTGATACAGCAGGGGTGATACAGCAGTGGTGATACAGCAGTGGTGATACAGCAGTGGTGATACAGCAGTGGTGATACAGCAGGGGTGATACAGCAGGGGTGATACAGCAGGGGTGATACAGCAGTGGTGATACAGCAGGTGGGATACAGCAGTGGTGATACAGCTGTGGGGATAGAGCAGTGGTGATACAGCAGTGGTGATACAGCAGTGGTGATACAGCAGTGGTGATACAGCAGTGGTGATACAGCATTGGTGATACAGCAGTGGTGATACAGCAGTGGTGATACAGCAGTGGTGATACAGCAGTGGTGATACAGCAGTGGTGATACAGCAGTGGTGATACAGCAGTACAGCAGTGGTGATACAGCAGTGGTGATACAGCAGTGGTGATACAGCAGTACAGCAGTGGTGATACAGCAGTGGTGATACAGCAGTGGATACAGCAGTGGTGATACAGCAGTGGTGATACAGCAGTGGTGATACAGCAGTGGTGATACAGCAGTGGTGATACAGCAGTGGTGATACTACAGTGGTGATACAGCAGTGGTGATACAGTGGTGATACAGCAGTGGTGATACAGCAGTGGTGATACAGCAGTGGTGATACAGCAGTGGTGATAGCAGTGGTGATACAGTGGTGATACAGCAGTGGTGATACAGCAGTGGTGATACAGCAGTGGTGATACAGCAGTGGTGATACAGCAGTGGTGATACAGCAGTGGTGATACAGCAGTGGTGATACAGCAGTGGTGATACAGCAGTGGTGATACAGCAGTGGTGATACAGCAGTGGTGATACAGCAGTGGTGATACAGCAGTGGTGATACAGCAGTGGTGATACAGCAGTGGTGATACAGCAGTGGTGATACAGCAGTGGTGATACAGCAGTGGTGATACAGCAGTGGTGATACAGCAGTGGTGATACAGCAGTGGTGATACAGCAGTGGTGGTACAGCAGTGGTGATACAGCAGTGGTGATACAGCAGTGGTGATACAGCAGTGGTGATACAGCAGTGGTGATACAGCAGTGGTGATACAGCAGTGGTGATACAGCAGTGGTGATACAGCAGTGGTGATACAGCAGTGGTGATACAGCAGTGGTGATACAGCAGTGGTGATACAGCAGTGGTGATACAGCAGTAGTGATACGGCAGTGGTAATGCAGCAGTGGTGATACAGCAGTGGTGATACAGCAGTGGTGATACGGCAGTGGTGATACAGCAGTGGTGATACAGCAGTGGTGATACAGCAGTGGTGATACAGCAGTGGTGATACAGCAGTGGTGATACAGCAGTGGTGATACAGCAGTGGTGATACAGCAGTGGTGATACAGCAGTGGTGATACAGCAGTGGTGATACAGCAGTGGTGATACAGCAGTGGTGATACAGCAGTGGTGATACAGCAGTGGTGATACAGCAGTGGTGATACAGCAGTGGTGATACAGCAGTGGTGATACAGCAGTGGTGATACAGCAGTGGTGATACAGCAGTGGTGATACAGCAGTGGTGATACAGCAGTGGTGATACAGCAGTGGTGATACAGCAGTGGTGATACAGCAGTGGTGATACAGCAGTGGTGATACAGCAGTGGTGATACAGCAGTGGTGATACAGCAGTGGTGATACAGCAGTGGTGATACAGCAGTGGTGATACAGCAGTGGTGATACAGCAGTGGTGATACAGCAGTGGTGATACAGCAGTGGTGATACAGCAGTGGTGATACAGCAGTGGTGATACAGCAGTGGTGATACAGCAGTGGTGATACAGCAGTGGTGATACAGCAGTGGTGATACAGCAGTGGTGATACAGCAGTGGTGATACAGCAGTGGTGATACAGCAGTGGTGATACAGCAGTGGTGATACAGCAGTGGTGATACAGCAGTGGTGATACAGCAGTGGTGATACAGCAGTGGTGATACAGCAGTGGTGATACAGCAGTTGTGATACAGCAGTGGTGATACAGCAGTGGTGATACAGCAGTGGTGATACAGCAGTGGTGATACAGCAGTGGTGATACAGCAGTGGTGATACAGCAGTGGTGATACAGCAGTGGTGATGCAGCAGTGGTGATACAGCAGTGGTGATACAGCAGTGGTGATACAGCAGTGGTGATACAGCAGTGGTGATACAGCAGTGGTGATACAGCAGTGGTGATACAGCAGTGGTGATACAGCAGTGGTGATACAGCAGTGGTGATACAGCAGTGGTGATACAGCAGTGGTGATACAGCAGTGGATGATACAGCAGTGGTGATACAGCAGTGGTGATACAGCAGTGATACAGCAGTGGTGATACAGCAGTGGTGATACAGCAGTGGTGATACAGCAGTGGTGATACAGCAGTGGTGATACAGCAGTAGTGATACAGCAGTGGTGATACAGCAATGGTGATACAGCAGTGGTGGTACAGCAGTGGTGGTACAGCAGTGGTGATACAGCAGTGGTGATACAGCAGTGGTGATACAGCAGTGGTGATACAGCAGTGGTGATACAGCAGTGGTGATACAGCAGTGGTGATACAGCAGTGGTGATACAGCAGTGGTGATACAGCAGTGGTGATACAGCAGTGGTGATACAGCAGTGGTGATACAGCAGTAGTGGTACAGCAGTGGTGATACAGCAGTGGTGATACAGCAGTGGTGATACAGCAGTGGTGATACAGCAGTAGTGTTACAGCAGTGGTGATACAGCAGTGGTGATACAGCAGTGGTGATACAGCAGTGGTGATACAGCAGTGGTGATACAGCAGTGGTGATACAGCAGTGGTGATACAGCAGTGGTGATACAGCAGTGGTGATACAGCAGTGGTGATACAGCAGTGGTGATACAGCAGTGGTGATACAGCAGTGGTGATACAGCAGTGGTGATACAGCAGTGGTGATACAGCAGTGGTGATACAGCAGTGGTGATACAGCAGTGGTGATACAGCAGTGGTGATACAGCAGTGGTGATACAGCAGTGGTGATACAGCAGTGGTGATACAGCAGTGGTGATACAGCAGTGGTGATACAGCAGTGGTGCTACAGCCGTGGTGATACAGCACGCGTGATACCGCAGTGGTGATACAGCAGTGGTGATACAGCAGTGGTGATACAGCAGTGGTGATACAGCAGTGGTGATACAGCAGTGGTGATACAGCAGTGGTGATACAGCAGTGGTGATACAGCAGTGGTGATACAGCAGTGGTGATACAGCAGTAGTGATACAGCAGTGGTGATACAGCAGTGGTGATACAGCAGTGGTGATACAGCAGTGGTGATACAGCAGTGGTGATACAGCAGTGGTGATACAGCAGTGGTGATACAGCAGTGGTGATACAGCAGTGGTGATACAGCAGTGGTGATACAGCAGTGGTGATACAGCAGTGGTGATACAGCAGTGGTGATACAGCAGTGGTGATACAGCAGTGGTGATACAGCAGTAGTGATACAGCAGTGGTGATACAGCAGTAGTGATACAGCAGTGGTGATACAGCAGTGGTGATACAGCAGTAGTGATACAGCAGTGGTGATACAGCAGTGGTGATACAGCAGTGGTGATACAGCAGTGGTGATACAGCAGTGGTGATACAGCAGTGGTGATACAGCAGTGGTGATACAGCAGTGGTGATGCAGCAGTGGTGATACAGCAGTGGTGATACAGCAGTGGTGATACAGCAGTGGTGATACAGCAGTGGTGATACAGCAGTGGTGATACAGCAGTGGTGATACAGCAGTGGTGATGCAGCAGTGGTGATACAGCAGTGGTGATACAGCAGTGGTGATACAGCAGTGGTGATACAGCAGTGGTGATACAGCAGTGGTGATACAGCAGTGGTGATACAGCAGTGGTGATACAGCAGTGGTGATACAGCAGTAGTGATACGGCAGTGGTGATGCAGCAGTGGTGATACAGCAGTGGTGATACAGCAGTGGTGATACAGCAGTGATGATACAGCAGTAGTGATACAGCAGTGGTGATACAGCAGTGATGATACAGCAGTGGTGATACAGCAGTGGTGATACAGCAGTAGTGATACGGCAGTGGTGATACAGCAGTGGTGATACAGCAGTGGTGATACAGCAGTAGTGATACAGCAGTGGTGATACAGCAGTGGTGATACAGCAGTGGTGATACAGCAGTGGTGATACAGCAGTAGTGATACGGCAGTGGTGATACAGCAGTGGTGATACAGCAGTGGTGATACAGCAGTGGTGATACAGCAGTGGTGATACAGCAGTGGTGATACAGCAGTGGTGATACAGCAGTGGTGATACAGCAGTGGTGATACAGCAGTAGTGATACAGCAGTGGTGATACAACAGTGGTGATACAGCAGTGGTGATACAGCAGTGGTGATACAGCAGTAGTGATACGGCAGTGGTGATACAGCAGTGGTGATACAGCAGTGGAGATACAGCAGTGGTGATACAGCAGTGGTGATACAGCAGTGGTGATACACCAGTGGTGATGCAGCAGTGGTGATAAAGCAGTGGTGATACAGCAGTGGTGATACAGCAGTGGTGATGCAGCAGTGGTGATACAGCAGTAGTGATACAGCAGTGGTGATACAGCAGTAGTGATACGGCAGTGGTGATACAGCAGTGGTGATACAGCAGTGGTGATACAGCAGTGGTGATACAGCAGTGGTGATACAGCAGTGGTAATATTTCTCGTTACTGTAACAGAAATTATCGTTCATGACTTGTCTGTCTGTGTGCTGAAAGTGGCTGTAAGCAGTGTATTACGAGTATAGGTAACTTTAAGAAGAGAACTGATTACAGTAGACTTTGTACTACAGATGGCTGAACGCAGTGCATTACAGCTATGCAAACCATAGCACGGGCGGGATTTGAACCCGCGGTCAAAGAGTCTCAAAACTCCAGACCTTCGCGTTAGCCACTGGACCGCGGGTTCAAACCCCGCCCGTGGTATGGTTTGTTTACAATCGTGTCATTACGATTTCGTGAGTCATGTTGACAGCTCTGCAGACTGAACCCGCTGTACTATACCTTACTGATAGCAGAATACTTCAGTACACTTTAAAGATTAAGCTTCAGCTTACTCTGTTCACAAAGCTTTAAAGTATACTGTAAATAAAGTGCGACGGCTTATTATAGCCACTTTACCTCAGCTTCCGTAAGCTGAATACCTCAGCTTTTGTAAGCTGAAAACCTCAGCTTTTGTAAGCTGTTTACGTCAGCTTTGGTAAGCTGCTTACCTCAGCTTTTATAAGCTGAATACTTCTACTTTCCATCAACAGAAAAAAAATACATAACTTTAAGCAGAAGACTGTATCTTACAGCAAGCAGTACATCATACAGTATACTTCTCCCAAGGTTAAAAATTAACATTTTCCTGGTACAAAAACTTGTGTTATAACTACGAAAAGTCAAGATAATCCTCGTCTCCGTCCTGCCTTTTCGCTGCTTTAGTTAACGTTCCTTCAGTTCTCATTCTTCTGTTTTTCCTTTCTGATAGGATTTTATTGGTCTCCGAGTTGTTATATTTATTGGTCTATCTTTATTCTCCCTTTGTTATTAGTTTATTTTTCTTATAAGTTCAAGAAACAGAATTGTGATAATTCTAGGTTTGTGTCACCTAGTGTGTGGTGTGTCATCTAGTGTGTAGTGTGTCACCTAGTGTGTGGTGTGTCATCTAGTGTGTAGTGTGTCATCTAGTGTGTAGTGTGTCACCTAGTGTGTAGTGTGTCACCTAGTGTGTAGTGTGTCACCTAGTGTGTAGTGTGTCACCTAGTGTTTGGTGTGTCACCTAGTGTGTGGTGTGTCATCTAGTGTGTAGTGTGTCATCTAGTGTGTAGTGTGTCACCTAGTGTGTAGTGTGTCACCTAGTGTGTAGTGTGTCACCTAGTGTGTGGTGTGTCACCTAGTGTGTAGTGTGTCACCTAGTGTGTGGTGTGTCACCTAGTGTGTGGTGTGTCACCTAGTGTGTGGTGTGTCACCTAGTGTGTGGTGTGTCACCTAGTGTGTAGTGTGTCACCTAGTGTGTGGTGTGTCACCTAGTGTGTGGTGTGTCACCTAGTGTGTGGTGTGTCACCTAGTGTGTGGTGTGTCACCTAGTGTGTAGTGTGTCACCTAGTGTGTAGTGTGTCACCTAGTGTGTGGTGTGTCACCTAGTGTGTGGTGTATCACCTAGTGTGTGGTGTGTCACCTAGTGTGTGGTGTGTCACCTAGTGTGTGGTGTGTCACCTAGTGTGTGGTGTGTCACCTAGTGTGTAGTGTGTCACCTAGTGTGTAGTGTGTCACCTAGTGTTTGGTGTGTCACCTAGTGTGTAGTGTGTCACCTAGTGTGTAGTGTGTCACCTAGTGTGTGGTGTGTCACCTAGTGTGTAGTGTGTCACCTAGTGTGTGGTGTGTCACCTAGTGTGTGGTGTGTCACCTAGTGTGTGGTGTGTCACCTAGTGTGTGGTGTGTCACCTAGTGTGTAGTGTGTCACCTAGTGTGTGGTGTGTCACCTAGTGTGTGGTGTGTCACCTAGTGTGTGGTGTGTCACCTAGTGTGTGGTGTGTCACCTAGTGTGTAGTGTGTCACCTAGTGTGTAGTGTGTCACCTAGTGTGTGGTGTGTCACCTAGTGTGTGGTGTATCACCTAGTGTGTGGTGTGTCACCTAGTGTGTGGTGTGTCACCTAGTGTGTGGTGTGTCACCTAGTGTGTGGTGTGTCACCTAGTGTGTAGTGTGTCACCTAGTGTGTAGTGTGTCACCTAGTGTGTGGTAGTGTGTCACCTAGTGTGTGGTAGTGTGTCACCTAGTGTGTAGTGTGTTACCTAGTGTGTGGTAGTGTGTCACCTAGTGTGTAGTGTGTCACCTAGTGTGTGGTAGTGTGTCACCTAGTGTGTAGTGTGTCACCTATTGTGTGGTAGTGTGTCACCTAGTGTGTAGTGTGTTACCTAGTGTGTAGTGTATCACCTAGTGTGTAGTGTGTCACCTAGTGTGTAGTGTGTCACCTAGTGTGTATTGTGCCTCCTAGTGTTTAGTGTGTCACCTAGTGTGTAGTGTGTCACCTAGTGTGTAGTGTGTCATCTTGTGTGTGGTGTGTCACCTAGTGTGTGGTAGTGTGTCACCTAGTGTGTAGTGTATCACCTAGTGTGTAGTGTGTCACCTGGTGTGTAGTGTGTCACCTAGTGTGTGATAGTGCGTCACCTAGTGTGTAGTGTGTCACCTAGTGTGTAGTGTGTCACCTAGTGTGTAGTGTGTCACCTAGTGTGTAGTGTGTCACCTAGTGTGTAGTGTGTCACCTAGTGTGTAGTGTGTCGCCTAGTGTGTAGTGTGTCACCTAGTGTGTAGTGTGTCACCTGGTGTGTAGTGTGTCACCTAGTGTGTAGTGTGTCACCTGGTGTGTAGTGTGTCACCTAGTGTGTGATAGTGCGTCACCTAGTGTGTAGTGTGTCACCTAGTGTGTAGTGTGTCACCTAGTGTGTAGTGTGTCACCTAGTGTGTAGTGTGTCACCCAGTGTGTAGTGTGTCACCTAGTGTGTAGTGTGTCACCTAGTGTGTAGTGTGTCACCTAGTGTGTAGTGTGTCACCTAGTGTGTAGTGTGTCGCCTAGTGTGTAGTGTGTCACCTAGTGTGTAGTGTGTCACCTAGTGTGTAGTGTCACCTAGTGTGTAGTGTGTCTCCTAGTGTGTAGTGTCACCTAGTGTGTAGTGTGTCACCTAGTGTGTAGTGTGTCACCTAGTGTGTAGTGTGTCACCTAGTGTGTAGTGTGTCACCTAGTGTGCAGTGTATCACCTAGGGTGTAGTGTGTCACCTGGTCTGTAGTGTATCACCTAGTTTGTAGTGTGTCACCTAGTGTGTAGTGTGTCACCTAGTGTGTAGTGTGTCACCTAGTGTGTAGCGTGTCACCTAGTGTGTAGTGTGTCACCTAGTGTGTAGTGTAACCTAGTCTTAGTGTGTCACCTAGTGTGTAGTGTAACCTAGTGTGTAGTGTGTCACCTAGGGTGTACTGTGTCACCTAGTGTGTAGTGTGTCACCTGGTGTGTAGTGTGTCACCTAGTGTGTAGTGTCAAGTAGTGTGTAGTGTGTCACCTAGTGTGTAGTGTGTCACCTAGGGTGTAGCGTGTCACCTAGTGTGTAGTGTGTCACCTAGTGTGTAGTGAGGTGTCACCTAAGGTGTCCTGTGTCACTGCTAGCTTCCTGTATCACTGCTAGCTACCTGTATCATTGGTAGCTGCCTGTATCTCTGCTAGCTACCTGTATCACTGTTAGCTACCTGTATCTCTGCTAGCTATCTGTATCACTGGTAGCTACCTGTATCACTGCTAACTACCTGTATCACTGCTAGCTATCTGTATCACTGCTAGCTACCTGTATCACTGCTAGCTACCTGTATCACTGCTAGCTACCTGTATCACTGGTAGCTGCCTGTATCACTGCTAGCTACCTGTATCACTGCTAGCTACCTGTATCACTGCTAGCTACCTGTATCACTGGTAGCTGCCTGTATCACTGCTAGCTACCTGTGTCACTGCTAGCTACCTGTATCACTGCTAACTACCTGTATCACTGCTAGCTACCTGTATCACTGGTAGCTGCCTGTATCACTGCTAGATATCTGCATCACTGCTAGCTACTTGTATCACTGCTAGCTACCTGTATCACTGCTAGCTACCTGTATCACTGCTAGCTACCTGTATCACTGCTAGCTATCTGTATCACTGCTAGCTACTTGTATCACTGCTAGCTACCTGTATCACTGCTAGCTACCTGTATCACTGCTAGCTACCTGTATCACTGCTAGCTACCTGTATCACTGCTAGCTACCTGTATCACTTTTAGATACCTGTATCACTGCTAGCTACCTGTATCACTGGTAGCTACTTGTATCACTGCTAGCTCTCTGTATCACTGCTAGCTACCTGTATCACTGCTAGCTACCTGTATCACTGCTACCTACCTGTATCACTGCTAGCTACCTGTATCACTGCTACCTACCTGTATCACTGCTAGCTACCTGTATCACTGCTAGCTACCTGTATCACTTCTAGCTACTTGTATCACTGCTAGCTACCTGTATCACTTCTAGCTACCTGTATCACTGCTAGCTACCTGTTTCACTGATAGCTACTTGTATCACTGCTAGCTCTCTGTATCACTGCTAGCTCTCTGTATCACTGCTAGCTACCTGTATCACTGCTAGCTACCTGTATCACTGCTAGCTACTTGTATCTCTGGTAGCTACTTGTGTCACTTGTAGCTCTCTGTATCACTGTTAGCTACCTGCATCACTGCTAGCTACCTGTATCACTGCTAGCTACCTGTATCACTGCTAGCTACCTGTATCACTGTTAGCTACCTGTATCACTGCTAGCTACCTGTATCACTGCTACCTACCTGTATCACTGCTAGCTACCTGTATCACTGCTAAATACCTGTATCACTGCTAGCTACCTGTATCACTGCTAGCTACCTGTATCACTGCTAGCTACCTGTATCACTGCTAGCTACCTATATCACTGCTAGCTACTTGTATCACTGCTAGCTACTTGTATCACTGCTAGCTACTTGTCACTGCTATCTACCTGTATCACTGCTAGCTACTTGTATCACTGCTAGCTACCTGTATCACTGCTAGTTACCTGTATCACTGCTAGCTACCTGTATCACTGGTAGCTACCTGTATCACTGCTAGCTACCTGTATCACTGCTACCTACCTGTATCACTGCTACCTACCTATATCACTGCTACCTACCTGTGTCACTGGTGGCTCATGCCAACACCGTTCTCGTTACAACATTCCTCTTCTTTTTGGGGGGCAAATTCATTGAAATTTCAATGTGTCTGGCACACTAGAAAAACATACCGGGTCGCGGGGTCAACGCCCCCGCGACCCGGCCCGTGACAAGGCCAAGTGTGCAACCCAGTGAGTAAACACAGTCACGTACGATCATTCCATAGGTTTTATTTTTGACGTTCGTAAAATTGTGTTTCAGGGAGATCTCAGAAAATCTGCAATGAATGAGTGTTGAGTTGAACGATAGAAAGTGGGATATATAGAGATATACAGGATGAAGGAAGTGGAGTGAGAAGGAGGGAGTAACAGATATATAGTGAAAAATACGAATAACCAGCACTTAGGTGAATGATGCTTTTTGACGTTTCGGTCCAAGCCGGACCGAAACGTCGTCATAATTTTCTATTATGTGCGGGTTATTTGTGTATTGTTATAGTCATGGTATTGTGCTTTTCTAATCTTGCTCAACAGAGTGGAGGTAAGTGAGTGGGAGGGAGAATTAAGAAGAGGGTGTGAGAGGGAAGGAGAGTGCAGTAGAGAAAGCCAATAAATGGTAGTTAAGTAACGTAAAGAAGAGAAAACGAGAAAGTGATAATCACATTAAAAGTTACAGGGAATCAACCAGAGTTCTTACCTTGTCTAAACAAACTGAAGACCAATCAAGGACCTGGAGTGGTCCCTCACCTTAACGAAGAAAGACCAGCTGAAGCTGCAGCAGCAATAAATATTGCCTTTTGCGAGTAGAACAAAGAGCACTAACAGTCTAGCTGATCAGCCAAGAAGGTCCGAGCTGAGACCGAACCGAGAGGGTCATCAGCCTCGAAATGAACTTCAGCTGAACTCACATAATATCCAGTGAACTTGAAGCTATTTCGTAATAGTTGAACGCTAATAACACGAGAACAGATGTCACGGTTCAAAGAAATAACAGATGTTTACATAGAGAGAACAGATGGATAGATTTTAAGTGAATATTTAAGTGAATAGATAAATACATTTGAACAATAGATCTCTAAGAAAAGTTTTTTTAATCTTTCTAATTGCCAAGTTTTGAAAAGTTCTGAATTACCTAAGCTCACTAATTTTAACAAAAGTTAAGCAAAAATTAGCTAAACTAGAAGTAGCTGAAATTAACTAGTGGTCTTAACTAGAATTGTTAACTAAAGCGTGCTAGTGTACCAGTAAAGAGTATGCTAGTGTCATCCTTAAGAGCATGCTAGTGTGATCTTAGAGAAAGCACTAGTGTTATCTTAGAGAGCGCAGTACTGTGATCCTAGAAAGCATGCTAGTGTGATCTTAGAGAAAGCACTAGTGTTATCTTAGAGAGCGCAGTACTGTGATCCTAGAAAGCATGCTAGTGTGATCTTAGAGAAAGCACTAGTGTTATCTTAGAGAGCGCAGTACTGTGATCCTAGAAACCATGCTAGTGTGATCTTAGAGAGCCTGCTTGTGTGAACATAGCAAAATCACTGGTGTAAACCATACCACGGGCGGGATTTGAACTCGCGGTTAGAGAGTCCCTCCTGTGGTATGGTTTGTTTGCAATCGTGTCATTACGATTTCGTGAGTTACTGGTGTAATAAAAAATACCTTTCTAATGGTCAGAGTTGGGCAATTAACTAAATAATGGTTTACAAATGCTTACTGTCTACAAAAGCGTATCATTTACAAATGCACATATTATGTTTACAAAGAGTACTGTTGTCAGATGTTTACTATTTACTTATAACATTCGCAAATGCGTACTGCTTACAAAGGAGTTCCGTTTACCAGAGCTTGTTATTTACAAATGCACACCGTTTACAAATATATAGTATTTACAAAGCGTACTGTTTCAACCGTCTAGAGCTTTATTTGATAAAGCTCTGTGTAGAGCTGTATCAAACAGTAGTTTCTAGATACCAGTTACTGTGATGCAAGGAACCTGATGCAAAGTCACCAACACTAATCCCTACACCTGAGCCAGTCTCTAATTACCGTACCTGATGCACGCCACTCGCTGATATAATTATTATTAATATTATTATTATTATTATTATTATTATTATTATTATTATTATTATTATTATTATTATTATTATTATTATTATTATTATTATTGTTGTTGTTGTTGTTGTTATTTAATTCTTAGCGACACTGCTAGCTCGTAAGGGTCATTAAGGACCTGGAGATTAGAAGATAAACATGTCTGATCCTCAGAACGGAAGGGTACTTTTAATTTCTTAATTCAAAACACCATCACTAGGGTCAATGAACCTCTCTTGATGGTATACATACATACATATATATATATATATATATATATATATATATATATATATATATATATATATATATATATATATATATATATATATATATATATATATATATATATATATATATATATATATATATATATATATATATATATATATATATATATATATATATATATATATATATATATCAATTAGCAAGAACTCATCTAAAATTAAGTCCTTTCTGAAATTTTCTCTTATACGTTTAAAGATATATTTTTTTCATAAATGTTAATGTAAATTTTTTTCAATTTTGCACCAAAAGAAACTTAGAAAACTTACCTAACCTTATTATAACAAGAGCAATTTATTTTAGCCTAACTCAACTAAATATATTTTAAATACGTTTACAATAATTTAGTACCAAACAAACACAATCAAATATATTTTTTTTCGTTAGGTTCAGAATGATTTTGGCGAAATTATTGCATACACAAATTTTCACTTGTCCTATATGGCAAGATGAGCGTTGCTATTTAAGCCAAGATCGCAAGTTCTGCCTATTCGGCACGACATATATATATATATATATATATATATATATATATATATATATATATATATATATATATATATATATATATATATATATATATATATTGTCGGTATATCCTGCGGAGGCTAGCTAGTGTAAACAGACAGAAGATAATTGGTGTTAGGGTGCGCATGGCGTGAGAGTACACCATGAGAACTCACTTTCCGTGATGTTGTTCGTACCTACCACACTTCTTTTCCTCCCTTTCCCCTCCCTTTCCTTCCCTCCCTGCCTCCTGTATCTCGTCCTCCATTCTTTCTCTTCCATCCCTCTCTCCCTTCCTCATTCTCCCGCTCTCTCCCTCCCTCCCTAATTCATTCTCACCCTGCACACGATACCTTCATTTTTAAATATTGTATGAAACTCTGCATGAAGGTCCTGCTGCTTCGAACCAAGTGATACGACCTGGCACAAAGTGAGGTAAAAGACCTGACTATGTCACACAGAAACAACGGGCCACAATTAGAAGCTGAAGATTCAGATGAGTCAAAGAGATGATAGGAAGTATTTCTTTAGTCATAGAGTTGTCAGGAAGTGGAACAGTCTGGCAAATGACGTAGTGGAGGCAGGAACCATACATAGCTTTAAGACGAGAAGTGACGTAAATGACCTGACTATGTCACAAAGTGAGGTAAATGACCTGACCATGTCACAAAGTGAGGTAAATGACCAGTCTATGTCACAAAGTGAGGTAAATAACCTGACTATGTCATAAAGTGAGGTAAATAACCTGACTATGTCATAAAGTGAGGTAAATAACCTGACTATGTCATAAAGTGAGGTAAATGACCAGTCTATGTCACAAAGTGAGGTAAATGACCAGTCTATGTCACAAAGTGAGGTAAATGACCTGACTTTGGCACAAACTTAAGGTAAGAGTCGGTTTCACTTAGGAACCTGTGTCATCGAATGATGCCTTGCACGATTTGTTGCTGCAGCGGTCTGGACGATATTGCTCCACGCTATGTTGCTGCAGTGGTCTGGACGATATTGCTCCACGCTATGTTGCTGCAGCGGTCTGGACGATATTGCTCCACGCTATGTTGCTGCAGCGGTCTGGACGATATTGCTCCACGCTATGTTGCTGCTGTGGTCTGAACGAGTGTTCCAGCTGTGTTGTCAGCGCTGTTGTAGTGATCTGAACGACAGTGTTCCAGACTGTGTTGTCAGTGCTGTTGTAGTGGTCTGAACGACAGTGTTCCAGCTGTATTGTCTGTTTTGTTGTAGTGGTCTGAACGACAGTGTTCCAGCTGTGTTGTCAGTGCTGTTGTAGTGGTCTGAACGACAGTGTTTCAGCTGTGTTGTCACTGCTGTTGTAGTGATCTGAACAAGAGTGTTCCAGCTCTGTTGTCTGTGTTGTTGTAGTTGTCTGAACGAAAGTGTTCCAACTGTATTGTTTGTGTTGTTGTAGTGGTCCGAACGAGTGTTTTTAGCTGTGTTGTCAGTGCTGTTGTAGCGGTCTGAATGACTGTTCCAGCTGTGTTGTTAGTGCTGTTGTAGTGGTCTGAACGACTGTGTTCCAGTTGAGTTGTCCGTGTTGTTGTAGTGGTCTGAACGAAAGTGTTCCAGCTGAATTGTTTGTGTTGTTGTAGTGGTCTGAACAACAGTGTTCCAGCTGTGTTGTCTTTATTTGTAATGGTATGAGGTACAGACACGACGATAATATACTCGAAATTTTCATTAGTTCTTCCCCAACAGTGAACTTCATCAAATTACAAAGAACAAAGAGTATCAAAGCAGCCGTTTATAACATGATAAAGCCTATGGCGTGGGTGAGACGCTGTCAACTTTCTGTTGAGAAACGTCTGTGTTTTCTGTAGAGGGACTGAGGACAGTGTTCCAGGATGTGCCTTGTTTGTTCTTGCATTGTGATGGAAGGTCCAGTCTATTGCTGTATTGGGTTGGCTGGCAGCATACAGTCCGTGTTGTTGGTGGACGATGAACGTCACCATTACAGGCTACTGTTGGTGAACGATAGATCGCCATGTTCCAACCTGTGTTGTTAGTGTGAAATGGAAAGGCAGGTCGAGGTTGTGTTGCGTGTATTGTCTTACATTAGTGAAGGTGTTTCTGTCTGTGTTGTTGATGTGAGATGGAAAGCCAGGTTCGAGGTTGTGTTGCGTGTATTGTCTTAGTTTATTGATAGTGTTTCTGGCTGTGATGCTGATGAGATGGACAGATATTGTATAAATGCTTTAGAAAAGCGACAGGTTGATAAATTAGTAAGTAAGTAAGTTTATTCAGGTATACACAAATACGGTTACATAGATTATCATACACAGCAACATATGTGTAGACAACTTGGGATGACACAGAAAAGTCAGACAGAGTGACTTATTTCCATTGGGGTCCTTTTACCTTATTATTATAATATAAAGGTTATAATATTTTCTTATTATTCTACAATGAAGATAACATCTTATTATCATACTATTAAGACTATCTACTACACGAGGGTCATTAAGGCTATCTACTACACGAGGGTCATTAAGACTATCTACTACACGAGGGTCATTAAGACTATCTGCAATACGAGGGTCATTAAAACTATCTACTACACGAGGGTCATTAAGACTATCTACTACACGAGGGTCATTAAGACTATCTACTACACGAGGGTCATTAAGACTATCTACTACACGAGGGTCATTAAAACTATCTACTACATGAGGGTCATTAAGACTATCTACTACACGAGGGTCATTAAGACTATATACTACACGAGGGTCATTAAGACTATCTACAATACGAGGGTCATTAAGACTATCTACTACACGAGGGTCATTAAGACTATCTACTACACGAGGGTCATTAAGACTATCTACTACACAAGGGTCATTAAGACTATCTACTACACGAGGGTCATTAAGACTATCTACAATACGAGGGTCATTACTAGGAATAAGGTAAAATTTACACGTATGTTAGCTAAAAAATAGAAATCATTCCCCTCCCTTTCTGTAACTACATTCATCAGACACCTTTTGGCAATCTTCTTGAACTGGTTCATGCTATGACTGGCTTTGACATGTGCGGGTAGTCTGTTCCATTCCTTTATTGCTGTACAATAAAAGGTGTTTGAAGCCTGGCCAATGACTGTGGGTACTACAAAGTTGTGTTCTCTCCCCCTAGTACTATGATTGCTTTGGTTCCCAACCTTGACAAAATTGACAGCAAGATATTCTGGACATTGTTCGTGAGCAATTTTATAAACATGATTTATCTTCAGTTGTTTTACTCTGTCTTCAACATTCAGCATATCCAACTGCTGTAATTCATCCTGGCCTACATGTTCTCTTGGTCCCAGCCCCAGGATGAATCTTACGATTTTGTTCTGGGTGATTTGTAGTCTATCTTTCAGTTTTTTTTGTCAAGGCAGAGTACCATGAAGAGCAAGCGTAATCCATATGACATTGTATAAGGGCTAGACATAGGGTCCTGCGAGCCTCAGTAGGTAGACACTGTGCCTCAGTAGGTAGACACTGTGCCTCAGTAGGTAGACACAGTGCTTGTCTATACAGGAACTTCAGTCTGGCATTCGTTTTCTTTACTACACTGTTCCCTATCAATTCTCCTGACATGCATCGGTCGAAGGGGATACCCAGATATTTTACTGAGGAAGCCAAAGTGATGGGCTCCCCATTACACTGGACATTAGATACATGTGTAACACTTTGTGTCTTTATTGTGGATAAATGAAACACTTGAGCAGTATTTATGTATCTTTATTAAGGAATAAATGGGATATTTGTGCAACATTTGGAATAAAGATACCCGGATGTTGCACGAGTGTCTCAGTTATCCTAGAAATGTTAATGGTTATGTTGTAGGGGTGAGATAGGCAGGCATGTTAATAGCTGTGTTGTTGGTGTGAGATGAACAGATATGTTAATGGCTGTGTTGTTGGTGCGAGATGAACAGATATGTTAATAGCTGTGTTGTTGGTGCGAGATGAACAGATATGTTAATAGCTGTGTTGTTGGTGCGAAATGAACAGATATGTTAATAGCTGTGTTGTTGGTGCGAAATGAACAGATATGTTAATGGCTGTGTTTTTGTGTGAGATGAACAGATATGTTAATGGCTGTGTTGTTGGTGTGAGATGAACAGACATGTCAATGGCTGTGTTGTTGGTGTGAGATGAACAAACTGTTCCAGGATAATAATGGGTAAAGTAAGCAAGGTGTTAGGTGTATCCTGTGCCGGGAGAAGTGAACTTTTCTCTTCACCTAGACTAGGTGAATAAATTTACCTTTAATGAATAACACAGATATTTCCCTTTTAGATGTGTTTATATATATAAAATAAATAATACTCGTGTGTGTGTCTCTATACAGAGGTATGGAGATACATACAGAGGTTATCAAAGAGAAACATCCCATTAAATTCCACCGAGGGCATATGTATATATATATATATATATATATATATATATATATATATATATATATATATATATATATATATATATATATATATATATATATATATATATATATATATATATATATATATATATATATATATATATATATATATATATAAAAAGGGAACATTATTGTTATTATACTCAGAGTATGTGATACAGTAGATAGTGTTTGTATACATTTACAGAGAACGTTCAGGATGATAGCGTTGAAACCTGCGTAAGAACTCACATTGTGACCTGAGAAGAGGATCAAATGTATTACAGTACTATATTGGTTATCACTGACCATAATTATTAAAGAGGTGGACCGATAAGCCAGTGGAAGGCCTCGATCAGATTACCAAAAAGCTCCAACGGCTGGTCATCATCTAAGATCCGCATCAGGAAACACTTGTCCTGTTTCCTGACGCACCTTACCTAATCTAACCCGCGATATGACAAGAGGTTGCCCATAGTCAACAAACTCTCATTTTAAAACGTCAATTTTTGACGTTTTTCCCACCATCGTCAATATTTTTTCCCGCACTATTTTCTTAAAAAAAATATATTTTATTTAAACCCGCTATTATTTGAGTTGCTGTCAGGTTTGCGACATCTTAAACCAGCCTGGCCATTCTCCTCTGACCTTTCTCATTAACAAGGTGTTGTCGCCCACACAACTGCCACTCACTAGACGTTTTGTGTTTTTTCACACCTTTCTTTGTAAACTCTAGCCCCTCAAGGGAGGTTCCTTGACGCTGGTGAGGAACTCTTAATCTAGGGAATTGGATCTGTGCTCCAGTTCCTTGAATTGAGCCTGAATACCTTCTATCCCCCCCCCCCACAGGCGCTGTATAATCCTTACGGGTTTAATACTCCCCTATCATAATAATAATAATAACAATCTTTGAACTCCAGACTCTGTTGTTTGTGATAATTCCAGACCCACAGTTTTTGATTTACTCAGACCGTCACAGTCATTCCGCGGACAAACTTTCTTGTATCACATTTCTTCGCCATTCTGATGTTCAGAGTGAATGTGGCATGCAAAGAGTACGTAACCTTTATTCGGCGCATGTACACACCCTCATTTACAGGCTATCTCCCCCAACCAGCGAACCAGGTTGCTGAGAGTTGATGATGGGGCCCCGTCGTTCAACTAGTGACCAGGTTCTAGCCAATAAGAAGATGGTTTTGGCAATCGCAGAGGTTATGTGGGTACCACTCTCCTGTCTGCCCTTGTCATTCCCATTCTAGAGCTGGTTGAAGCACGGTCTGCTATCTTGTGGCTTCTATTTCTGCTTTGCTTACCGTGGAGTGCACTATACTTATCACTGTACATAGTGTACATATTGCTGTTCTAAATTGGTGAAGGATAATACAAGTCTAAACTTTTTCTGGTGTGTTTATTTTGCTCCCATTACACCCGGGGTAACAGGCCATTTGGAATCCTGGGTTGTAATAGTGAACAAAAAATCAATCTTTTGATTTTAGGCACTGAGGTGCTGCCACGTGATTGGCTAATTAAATGCTTGCATTAACGAGTAGGTGTACAGGTATTCCTAATAAAATGTCCACTAGTAATTGTTGAGAAAATACGCGATAATTACAATCGAAATGAGTAAATTCAACTCACAATACTTGTCTGTGTATTGTGGTTTATATTTAATATGATGCGAGAGAAATGTGACATAAACCTGTCTTACTAGCGATAGCTAGATGACCTCTTTGGTTGGGTGACGTACCTGGTGGCCTTTTTGAGCAGCGAGAAAGAGTAATGTGACATAAACCTGTCTTACCAGCTCTAGTCAGATGATCTCTTTGGTTGGGTGACGTACCTGGTGGCCTTTTTCGAAGAGCGAGAAAGGCATTTTCCTGGCGCACAGAGGAATGAAAATCACAAGACCCCAGCTACCAACATCTGATATGTTATTTAGCTCCGCGGACTGTGATTAACACTCATTTTCGTTGTGGTCAGGTGATAGTGACTATATTCGTAGGAGACGAATGACGAATCACTGAGGAATATATTAAGACTTGTTTTTAGGAGGCATTATATACTGCCAGATTCTATAAGACCTTCTGACTTCCAGGAGTGATCACGCTTAAGCAAGATCAAGATTTAAGTAGTGTGGGACTAAGATTTATGATTAGTTCGCCGCTACTTATGTAGCTGCCCTTCGAGGACACATGCCCAGCTGCTCCTCAAGGGTACATGCCCAGCTGTTCCTCGAGGACATATGGCCAGCTACCCCTCCAGGACACAGTACCAGCTGCCCCTCGAGGGCACAAGACCAGCTGCCCCTCAAGGACACAGCACCAGCTGCCCCTCGAGAACACAAGACCAGCTGCCCCTCGAGGATACAGGACCAGATACTCGAGAACACAGTATAAGCTGCTTCTAGAGGACACAGCACCCACTACCTCTCGAGAACATAAGACCAGCTGCTCCTCAAGGACACAGCACCAGCTGCCCCTCGAAGGCACAAGACCAGATGCCTCTAAAGGACAAGGAACAAACTACTCGAGGACCCAGGATCAGCTACTCCTTGAGATCAGATGGCCAGCTACTTCTCGAGGACACAGAAGCAGCTACTCCTCAAGGATACCGAACCAGCTACTTCTCGAGGACACCGAACCAGCTATTCCTCGAGGACGCCGAACCAGCTACTTCTCGAGGACACCGAACCAGCTACTTCTCGAGGACACTGAACCAGCTACTTCTCGAGGACACCGAACCAGCTACTCCTCGAGGACGCCGAACCAGCTACTTCTCGAGGACACCGAACCAGCTACTTCTCGAGGACACCGAACCAGCTACTTCTCGAGGACACCGAACCAGATACTCCTCGAGGACACCGAGCCAGCTACTCCTCGAGGACACCGAACCAGCTACTCCTCGAGGACACCGAACCAGCTACTCCTCGAGGACACCGAACCAGCTGCTCCTCGAGGACACCGAACCAGCTACTCCTCAAGGATACCGAACCAGCTACTCATCTAGGACACCGAATCAGCTACTCCTCGAGGACACAGAAGCAGCTACTCCTCGAGGACACAGAAGCAGCTACTCCTCGAGGACACAGAAGCAGCTACTCCTCGAGGACACAGAAGCAGATACTTCTCGAGGACACCGAACCAGCTACTCCTCGAGGACACCGAACCAGCTACTCCTCGAGGACACCGAACCAGCTGCTCCTCGAGGACACAGAAGCAGATACTCCTCGAGGACACAGAAACAGCTACTGATCGAGGACACAGAAGCAGCTACTCCTCGAGGACACAGAACCAGGTACTTCTCGAGGACACAGAAGCAGCTACTCCTCGAGGACACCGAACCAGCTACTCCTCGAGGACACCGAACAAGTTACTCCTCGAGGACACCGAACCAGCTACTCCTCGAGGACACCGAACCAGCTACTCATCAAGGACACAGAACCAGCTACTTCTCGAGGATACAGAACCAGCTACTCCTCGAGGACAGAGAAGCAGCTACTCCTCGAGGATACAGAACCAGCTACTTCTCGAGGACACCGAACCAGCCATTCTCGAGGACACCGAACCAGCTACCCCTCGAGGACACAGAAGCAGCTACTCCTCGAGGACACAGAACCAGGTACTTCTCGAGGACACAGAAGCAGCTACTCCTCGAGGACACCGAACCAGCTACTCCTCGAGGACACCGAACAAGCTACTCTTCGAGGACACCGAACCAGCTACTCCTCGAGGACACCGAACCAGCTACTCCTCGAGGACACAGACCCAGCTGCTCCTTGAGGACACAGAAGCAGCTACTCCTCGAGGACACAGAACCAGCTACTCCTCGAGGACACAGAACCAGGTACTTCTCGAGGACACAGAAGCAGCTACTCCTCGAGGACACGGAACCAGCTACTCCTCGAGAACACCGAACAAGCTACTCTTCGAGGACGCCGAACCAGCTACTCCTCGAGGACACCGAACCAGCTACTCCTCGAGAACACCGAACAAGCTACTCTTCGAGGACGCCGAACCAGCTACTCCTCGAGGACACCGAACCAGCTACTCCTCGAGGACACCGAACCAGCTGCTCCTCGAGGACACAGAAGCAGCTACTCCTCGAGGACACAGAAGCAGCTACTCCTCGAGGACACAGGAGCAGCTACTCCTCGAGGACACAGAACCAGCTACTCCTCGAGGACACCGAATAAGCTACTCCTCGAGGACACTGAACCAGCTACTCCTCGAGGACACCGAACCAGCTACTCCTCGAGGACACAGAAGCAGCTACTCCTCGAGGACACAGAAGCAGCTACTCCTCGAGGACACAGAAGCAGCTACTCCTCGAGGACACAGAACCAGGTACTTCTCGAGAACACCGAACCAGCTACTCCTCGAGGACACAGAAGCAGCTACTTCTCGAGGACGCAGAATTAGCTACACAGTTTAGCTTTAGGAATAAACAGACGAAGTGGGACTCGAAAAATGATTCCAAGACTCCAGAAATAAAGAAACTCTCTCTCTCTGTCTGTCTCTCTCTCTCTCTCTCTCTCTCTCTCTCTCTCTCTCTCTCTCTCTCCCTCTCTCTCTCTCTCTCTCACTCTCTCTCTCTCTCTCTCTCTCTCTCTCTCTCTCTCTCAGTCTCTCCCTCTCCACTTTTTCTCTATCTCCCTCTATTTACTCATTGTATCTTCCTCCTCGTCCCTTCTTACCTCTCTTCCTCCCTCTTCTCTTCTTTCCCTTTCTCTCCTCTCTTTCTCTATAACTCTCTCTTTCTTCTCTGCATTTTCTTTCTCCCTCACTGACTCTTGTTTTTCTCTCTCGTTATTTTTCTCCCTCTCTCTTCTTAACAACTTCACACTTCTATAAAAATTAATATTAACCCGACATGAAGCCTAAATTTGACACACTCCTTAAATATATTAAATTTTAAAGAGTCATAGGAAAATGTCCACTGGAAAAAAAATTCTTGAAATTTTGGTGCCACACGTTAAATGCCTTTTATTTAGAAAGTCAATTAATGGCTGCGAGTTATTTAAGGAGCCAGGCCATTATCACCGGTTAAATCGCCACTTTCCTTTCGTTTATGACACGTGGTTTAAAAGGACACGTAAGCGAACACTAGGACATATTACAAAACTTTTCGGTCCTGGGAGCGAAACGTGCTCAAGGTTTATATCATGACATTTGGTAAATTCGGCTTTAATAAACTGGTTTAACAAAACCCCGCTAATTATTGTGCGGGACCTTAAGCTGTGAAGCTTAAGGTCTCGTTTCCCCCCACCGTTGTTAAGCTTGGAGGATTCCATAAGCTGGAAAACTTCGACGTATAAACCCTTGTAAAGCTTTAAAAAATTCCCGTTATTATAAAGCTTGCAGGATTAAACTATTAATTATTGTAACGCTAAAAGACTTGGTCTTGGTGAAGCACCTAGGAAAGTCTAGTATTGTTGATAGTTACCGACAATATGTTAGGTAAAACGTCACAAGTGTAACTAATGTTAAGTTTTATTGTGGCAACGTAACGTATTGTGGCAACGTAACGTATTGTGGCAGCGTAACGTATTGTGGCAGCGTAACGTATTGTGGCAGCGTAACGTATTGTGGCAGCGTAACGTATTGTGGCAGCGTAACGTATTGTGGCGAAACGTTGCCACAAGAAAATCTCACATTTGTTGTACCTGTGTTGTTTCATCTAGCACCTAGGAAACAGTTGGCTCGTAAATAACCCGACTTGAGAGATGGTAAATCCCGCCATACAAACTTACTGAAGTTCCACGATGCTGTAACAGAAGTGTGGCAGGAAAGAGAGACGCATTTTTGAAGGCCTCGTCACAACATAAGAAAGCAGGAACACTGCAGCAGGCCTACAGGCTCATACTTGGCAGGTCCTTCTCAAACCCAAAGCCACTAAAAAAAATTTCGTCCAACCCATTATAATCAATATTTACCCAAAGGAATAAGCTTCGAAAACCCTATAGAACTCAATCACAAGTCCAACTCAAACCCATCCCCTCTCACTCATGTATTTATCTACCCTATATCTGAAGCTAAACAAGCTTTTAGCTTCAGCACTCTACTAGGTAGACTGTTCCACTTATAGACTACTCTATTTCCAAACCAATACTTTCCTGTATCCTTTCTAAATCAAAATTTATCCATGTTGAAGCCATTATTTCGAGTTCTTTCCTGAAGGAATATCTTCAGAACCGTATTTCTATCTCCCTTATTTATGCCCATCTTTTATACTCTTCAATCATGTCTTCCCCCATTCTGCGTCTTAACGAGCACTACGTCACTTCCACAAAACATCCCTTATGCATCCCTTACCCATTTACTCCCACACAAAGGTCACTGCACTCCTGTAGCGTGAACTGTAAACACATAATCTCTCCGTTTTATTTTTTAACACAATGTTTAAGTGTTTTTTTCCGTAATTTAACATCGTTCGTTGACTCCAGTGTATATAGTGAGTGATGGACAGAAAAATATTGCTAGGAAATTCCACGTCATGTGGCTAACAAATTGCCAGAGAAATTTCCATACAGAGTGTTCACCCTAAAATTGCGTTATATTGAAACGGGACTGCCATGGGTTGTCAGTGGTGGAATAAGTAGCTTGTAATATCATTCTACGAGGCTTGTCTGGTCACGATGATGTGGTAACGGATTGTGGCGCAAGTTTCTGGAGAAAAAATGACTGGAGACTAAATGGTCCTGGTTTGGATCATTTACAAATCGGACCGAAACGTCGTCGTAAGCTTCTCTTTCTCTTCTATGTGCGGGTTATTTGTGTATTGCTCCAGTCACGGTATTGTGCCATTGTGTTCTTTATTCAATTTCTTTGTAAGAGAACTTTTTTTAGCTGGGTAATACTCTCGCTGCGATAAAATCTCTACACTCAAGCATTTAATATACAGCAACAGACACATAACACTCCATCATTGAACAAATGAAGTTTTACGACACACTCGCCGAGGGTTCTAACCCCATCCATTCCGTGGTTCAATTCAATCTAATTCACTGAAGCCTGAGTGGGTAACTTCGTTGTTGAAAGTCTCATTCAACTCTTCAGATCCTCAAATAGCACCTAAGAGGTCCTCCAGCAGCACCTGAAAGGTGTAGATGTGATGTGAGTCTCACTCATTCAAAATCTCATTCACCTGGTGACTGACTGTCTCTTTGAACTGGAGAGGTGATACGCGTATCCCTGGGGTGGAGAGGATATCTCTGGAGACATTAAGCTTCCATATATAAAAATCTTTCTAAAGGCCAGAGAATTTTTACAGTTCCATTCAAGTAATTTTCCGAAATTTAGTAATATAATGTTTATAACGATGCATGTCCTCTGTAAATTAGTTTTTAACTTATAGACTAATTTTTCCCTACACACGTTGAAGAACAGGTTTTCGGAATAAAGGTTCTCCCTGTGTAGAGATTTATCAAGACATACGACTTGGTCCGACCTGACAACACAAAATGCGTCACTGTTGTTCACATTACATCTTTTGGATCCACGTGATAAATTTACTTAAAATCTGACGAGCTTCCTCTAGTTCCAACACTTCCTCCGGCACCTCTCTTCCTTTCTCTCTCTCCCTCTCTATCTCCCCAGCAGAAAAATCAATTGGTAGCCAGCGAGGACAGCAGACGACGAGCAGAGGGAGGGCGTGTAACTCCTGCTTCAGGTGCTGGTACACTCTCTGTGGCGGCTTATTTTCACACCTCGAGTGACAGACATTCTGATATTCACGTTTTTCTCTTTATTCCTGATCACTGCATTGCCAGATATTTCACGGCGTATTTTTCTAATCTGTTTTTTGGCGTTTAAATTTACGCTTTAACAGGTTTGTGTAGCCCAATTTAACCCAGTTTAACCTAACATGAGAAAACATTTATTTTTTTCACTTCTAGACTTATTATTTCTTATTAATATGTCTAGTAAGGGTAATGATATGGTTACGCTAATATAATCTATTTATAACCTGCTTCTATAACAATAAATCATAATTTTCTGAAAGATAAATATTTGATTAGATTAGTTTCAATTTCTTACATTAAATCACATTATGAGAATACAATGTCTCTAGTATCCCCTAGCATCCCTAGCATCCCCTAGGGATGCGAGGGATACTAGGGGATACTAGGGGATACTAGGGGATACTAGGGGATACTAGGGGATACTAGGGGATACTAGGGGATACTAGGGGATACTAGGGGATACTAGGGGATACTAGGGGATACTAGGGGATACTAGGGGATACTAGGGGATACTAGGGGATACTAGGGGATACTAGGGGATACTAGGGGATACTAGTGGATACTAGGGGATACTAGGGGATACTAGGGGATACTAGGGGATACTAGGGGATACTAGGGGATACTAGGGGATACTGTCGTTGTCGTTCTTGGGCAAAGAACCCTTACTCCAAGCCTGTTAATTGGCTCCCCCGATCAATACAACTACCCTAAAAGCATTGACATTAGCCCATCAGGATATCCCTCAGGTGTATCAAATGACTTTACACTCCTTAGTTTCTAACGAAAGACAGAACTAATGATTAATTTTCACATGTATTAAACGGTTCCTTCCGAAATAAACAGCATAAACACTACTAATTTTAAGTATCCTGTTCAGTAAGTCTGGTAAGACACCATCTTAATGTTCACGTAAGATACCATCTTCAAGGAACTTAATGTTCACGTAAGACACCATCTTCAAGGAACTTAATGTTTACGATTTTGAGCATCATTACAGTTTGTGTTATTCATCATATATACACACAAAAAAAAGTCAGAATTTACATCGGTTCGATGACGGAGAATTTGTGGGAATTAAAAGGTGTTTTTCTAACAATATTATTTAACATGCTGATTAATGGGGTACTTTTGGGTATTTTCAGGTAGTTTTTTGGGTCTTTTATTTGTATGGAGTTTTTTTGAATAGGTTTTAGTTAATACGCAGAGAAAATCACTGACGCAACACAAGGAATAATTATGTTCCTTGTGTTGCGTCAGTGTGTTGTGCTGCAGCGCTCTAGATAAATTAAGCTCTTGAGTTAGTGTTCAGAGTCTTGTAAACAAAGAGTGGACTGGAGAAAGAGTAAATTTTTTAGGTTTAGCAAATTTAAATATGTGAATAAGTGTGTGTTTGTGTGTGTGTGTGTGTGTGTGTGTGTGTGTGTGTGTGTGTGTGTGTGTGTGTGTGTGTGTGTGTGTGTGTGTATGTGTGTGTGTGTGTGTGTGTGTGTGTGTTTCCTGAAACCTGAATGGGCAATCATTCTTAGAGCTGATTTTCTGCTGAGTAACAACAGGATCAAGGTCCCTAGCTGTTGTTGATCCGAGTGCACAGATATCCTGGGTGAGGTATATACACAGATACCGTGGCCGAGGTATAAGGACAGATACCGTGGGTGAGGTATATACGCAGATACCGTGGATGAGGTATATACACAGATACCGTGGGTGAGGTATAAGCACAGATGCCGTGGGGGAGGTATATACACAGATACCGTGGGTGAGGTGTGGACAAATACCGTGGGTGAGGTATGGACAGATACCGTGAATGAGGAGTGGACAGATACCGTGGGTGAGGTGTAGACATATACCGTGGGTGAGGTGTGGACAGATACCGTGGGTGAGGTATGGATATATACCGTGAGTGAGGTGTAGACATATACCGTGGGTGAGGTGTGGAGAGATACTGTGTGTGAGGTGTGGACAGATATCGTGGGTGAGGTGTAGACATATACCGTGGGTGAGGTGTGGACAGATACCGTGGGTGAGGTGTAGACAGATACCGTGGGTGAGGTGTAGACATATACCGTGGGTGAAGTGTAGACATATACCGTGGGTAAGGTGTGGACATATACCGTGGGTGAGGTGTGGACAGATACCGTGGGTGAGGTGTAGACATATACCGTGGTGAGGTGTGGACAGATACCGTGGGTGAGGTGTAGACATACCGTGGGTGAGGTGTGGACAGATACCGTGGGTGAGGTGTGGACAGACACCTTGGGTGAGGTGTAGACGTAACGTGGGTGAGGTGTGGACAGATACCGTGGGTGAGGTGTGGACAGATACCGTGGGTGAGGTGTAGACATATACCGTGGGTGAGGTGTGGACATATACCGTGGGTGAGGTGTGGACAGATACCGTGGGTGCGGTGTAGACATACCGTGGGTGAGGTGTGGACAGATACCGTGGGTGAGGTGTAGACAGATACCGTGGGTGAGGTGTGGACAGATACCATGGGTGAGGTGTGGACATATACCGTGGGTGAGGTGTGGACAGATACCGTGGGTGAGGTGTGGACAGATACCGTGGGTGAGGTGTGGACAGATACCGTGGGTGAGGTGTGGACATATACCGTGGGTGAGGTGTGGACAGATACCGTATGTGAGGTGCGGACAGATACCGTGGGTGAGGTGTGGACAGATACCGTGGGTGAGGTGTGGACAGATACCGTGGGTGACGTGTGGACAGATACCGTGGGTGAGGTGTGGGCAGATACCGTGGGTGAGGTGTGGACAGATACCGTGGGTGAGGTGTGGATAGATACCGTGGGTGAGGTGTGGGCAGATACCGTGGGTGAGGTGTGGGCAGATACCGTGGGTGAGGTGTGGACAGATACCGTGGGTGAGGTGTGGACAGATACCGTGGGTGAGGTGTGGACAGATACCGTGGGTGAGGTGAGGGCAGATACCGTGGGTGAGGTGTGGACAGATACCGTGGGTGAGGTGTGGACAGATACCGTGGGTGAGGTGTGGTCAGATACCGTGGGTGAGGTGTGGGCAGATACCGTGGGTGAGGTGTGGACAGATACCGTGGGTGAGGTGTGGACAGATACCGTGTGTGAGGTGTGGACAGATACCGTGGGTGAGGTGTGGACAGATACCGTGGGTGAGGTGTGGACAGATACCGTGGGTGCGGTGTAGACATACCGTGGGTGAGGTGTGGACAGATACCGTGGGTGAGGTGTAGACAGATACCGTGGGTGAGGTATGGACAGATCCCGTGGGTGAGGTGTGGACAGATACCGTGGGTGAGGTGTGGACAGATACCGTGGGTGAGGTGTGGACAGATACCGTGGGTGAGGTGTGGACAGATACCGTGGGTGAGGTGTAGACATATACCGTGGGTGAGGTGTGGACATATACCGTGAGTGAGGTGTGGACAGATACCGTGGGTGAGGTGTAGACATATACCGTGGGTGAGGTGTAGACATATACCGTGGGTGAGGTGTGGACAGATACTGTGGGTGCGGTGTAGACATACCGTGGGTGAGGTGTGGACAGATACCGTGGGTGAGGTGTAGACAGATACCGTGGGTGAGGTGTGGACAGATACCGTGGGTGAGGTGTGGACATATACCGTGGGTGAGGTGTAGACATATACCGTGGGTGAGGTGTGGACAGATACCGTGGGTGAGGTGTAGACAGATACCGAGGGTGAGATGTGGACAGATACCGTGGGTGAGGTGTGGACAGATACCGTGGGTGAGGTGTAGACATACCGTGGGTGAGGTGTGGACGGATACCGTGGGTGAGGTGTGGACATATACCGTGGGTGAGGTGTGGACAGATACCGTGGGTGAGGTGTGGACAGATACCGTGGGTGAGGTGTGGACAGATACCGTGGGTGAGGTGTGGAAAGATACCGTGGGTGAGGTGTAGACATATACCGTGGGTGAGGAGTGGACATATACCGTGAGTGAGGTGTGGACAGATACCGTGGGTGAGGTGTAGACATATACCGTGGGTGAGGTGTAGACATATACCGTGGGTGAGGTGTGGACAGATACTGTGGGTGCGGTGTAGACATACCGTGGGTGAGGTGTGGACAGATACCGTGGGTGAGGTGTAGACAGATACCGTGGGTGAGGTGTGGACAGATACCGTGGGTGAGGTGTGGACATATACCGTGGGTGAGGTGTGGACAGATACCGTGGGTGAGGTGTGGACAGATACCGAGGGTGAGATGTGGACAGATACCGTGGGTGAGGTGTGGACAGATACCGTGGGTGAGGTGTAGACATACCGTGGGTGAGGTGTGGACGGATACCTTGGGTGAGGTGTGGACATATACCGTGGGTGAGGTGTGGACAGATACCGTGGGTGAGGTGTGGACAGATACCGTGGGTGAGGTGTGGACAGTTACCGTGGGTTAGGTATGGACAGATACCGTGGGTGAGGTGTGGACATATACCGTGGGTGAGGTGTGGACAGATACCGTGGGTGAGGTGTGGACAGATACCGTGGGTGAGGTGTGGACAGATACCGTGGGTTAGGTATGGACAGATACCGTGGGTGAGGTGTGGACAGATACCGTGGGTGAGGTGTGGACAGATCAGAAAGTACTTACCTGGAGTTTACCTGGAGAGAGTTTCGGGGGTCAACGCCCCCGCGGCCCGGTCTGTGACCAGGCCTAATCGGGAATATTTCAGAAGCTCCGTATTTTTAAGAGAATTCTCACTCTTTTTCAATTTCGTAATGAGAAATATCTCACTGGAATATACGCATTTTTTTTTCAGAAGTAAAACCTTTGAGTTGTATTTAAATATGTTTTGGAAAAGTGTGGATAGAAAGCGAAACTCTTAGGAAAGGTAATTAGGAGAAATTCTTTCGATCAGGCACACATAACAGGAAAAGCACTGCAATGGATCAGAGAATACCTGACAGGGAGGCAACAACGAGTCATGGTACGCGACGAGGTGTCAGAGTGGGCGCCTGTGACAAGCGGGGTTCCACAGGGGTCAGTCCTAGGACCTGTTCTGTTCTTGGTATATGTGAACGACATAACAGAAGGGATAGACTCAGAAGTGTCCTTGTTTGCAGATGATGCGAAGTTAATGAGAAGAATCAAATCGGACGAGGATCAGGCAGGACTACAAAGAGACCTGGACAGGCTACAAGCCTGGTCCAGCAACTGGCTCCTTGAATTTAACCCTGCCAAATGCATAGTCATGAAGATTGGGGAAGGGCAAAGAAGACCGCAGACACAATATAGTTTAGATGGCCAAAGACTGCAAACCTCACTCAAGGAAAAAGATCTGGGGGTGAGTATAACACCGAGCATATCTCCTGAGGCACACATCAATCAGATAACTGCTGCAGCATACGGGCGCCTGGCAAACCTACGGATAGCGTTCCGGTACCTCAGTAAGGATTCGTTTAAGACTCGGTATACCATCTACGTCAGGCCCATACTGGAGTATGCAGCACCAGTTTGGAATCCACACCTAGTCAAGCACGTCAAGAAATTAGAGAAAGTGCAAAGGTTTGCAACAAGACTAGTCCCAGAACTACGGGGATTGTCCTACGAAGAAAGGTTGAGGGAAATCGGCCTGACGACACTGGAGGACAGGAGGGTCAGGGGAGACATGATAACGACATATAAAATACTGCGCGGAATAGACGAGGTGGACAAAGACGGGATGTTCCAGAGATGGGACACAGACACAAGAGGTCACAATTGGAAGTTGAAGACTCAGATGAATCAAAGGGGTGTTAGGAAGTATTTCTTCAGTCATAGAGTAGTCAGGCCGTGGAATAGCCTAGAAAGTGATGTAGTGGAGGCAGGAACCATACATAGTTTTAAGGCGAGGTATGATAGAGCTCATGGGGCAGGGAGAGAGAGGACCTAGAAGCAATCAGCGAAGAGGCGGGGCCAGGAACTGTGACTCGACCCCAGCAACCACAAATAGGTGAGTACAAATAGGTGAGTACACACACACAGAGGCGGGGCCAGGAGCTGAGTCTCGACCCCTGCAACCACAATTAGGCGAGTACAATTAGGTGAGTACACACACATAGACAAGGTGGACAGAGACAGACTGCTCCAGTGATGGGACACAGTAACAAGGGGTCAAAATTGGAAGTTGAAGACTCAGATGAGTCAAAGTGATGTTAAGAAGTATTTCTTTAATCATAGAGTTGTCAGGAAGTGGAAAAGTCTGGCAAGTGATGCAGTGGATGCAGGAACCATGCATAGTTTTAAGACGAGGTATGAGCAGGGAGAGAGAGGACCTAGTAGCGATCAGTGAAGAGGCGGGACCAGGAGCTATATGCCGACCCCTGCAACCATAAATAAGTGAGTACACACAGTACACATGTGTGGAGTTCCAGTGGTAAATATAATTAGATCGCATTTAAATTATACTGCACAGTTCTGGTCACCGCATAACAGGACGAACATAAATACGCTGGATAAACACAAATACGCTGGATAACGTACAGAGAAGGATAACAAAGTTAATCCCATATATCAGAAATCTTTCCTAAGAGGATAGAGTGAGGGCCCTGAATTTACATTCTCTAGAAAGGCGTGGAATTAGTGTGGATATAACTCAGGTATATAAATGATAAACAGTAATAAAGGGGAAGTATATAATGTATTAAATATGTCTAACCATAGTAGGACTCGCAGCAATGGGTTTAAATTAGTAAAAAATAGATTTTAAAATGCAATAGATGTGTGGATGAGTAGCGTCATTGAAGCTAAAACCTTCTGTAGCTTTACAAACAAGTTAAATAAGTGGGTGTAAGTTAGTCTTACCTAGCTTGGCTGAAGGCTTACTGCAGTTCTTCTTTCTTATATTCTTAAATCATGTTCCATCAAAATTTAAAGCAATAGGAATAAAATTAGTCATTGAAAACTTATTCCTCATTATAAACTAAAGAATCTTTCAAGAACATTAAACAACATGCCCTTACTGAAGGAGAAAATAAATAATTAATTAAGCATTTCGATTATGACTAGCAGTGGCGTCTCTGAAGAAACCAACAGTAGTTCCCCATCATGTTGGATCTCAAATACCCATGACAGAGCATCTCCACTGTGCTAATATCGTGATGTAAGCTTTCACTATCTTCTTCACTAGCAGCATCTTGATTAGATGAGAAGTAGTCGAGGTGTGAGTGAAGAGAGAGTGCATTTACAGGGTCATACGTCAACACAGTGTTTGTAGGCGTCAACACAGTGTTTGTAGGCGTCAACACAGTGTTTGTAGGCGTCAACACAGTGTTTGTAGGCGTCAACACAGTGTTTGTAGGCGTCAACACAGTGTTCTGTAGGTGTCAACACAGTGTTTGTAGGCGTCAACACAGTGTTCTGTAGGCGTCAACACAGTGTTTGTAGGCGTCAACACAGTGTTTGTAGGCGTCAACACAGTGTTCTCTAGGTGTCAACACAGTGTTGGTAGGCGTCAACACAGTGTTCTGTAGGTGTCAACACAGTGTTTGTAGGCGTCAACACAGTGTTCTATAGGTGTCAACACAGTGTTTGTAGGCGTCAACACAGTGTTTGTAGGCGTCAACACAGTGTTAGTAGGCGTCAACACAGTGTTTGTAGGCGTCAACACAGTGTTTGTAGGCGTCAACACAGTGTTTGTAGGCGTCAACACAGTGTTTGTAGGCGTCAACACAGTGTTTGTAGGCGTCAACACAGTGTTCTCTAGGTGTCAACACAGTGTTTGTAGGCGTCAACATAGTGTTTGTAGGCGTCAACACAGTGTTTGTAGGCGTCAACACAGTGTTTGTAGGCGTCAACACAGTGTTTGTAGGCGTCAACACAGTGTTTGTAGGCGTCAACACAGTGTTTGTAGGCGTCAACACAGTGTTTTTAGGCGTCAACACAGTGTTCTCTAGGTGTCAACACAGTGTTTGTAGGCGTCAACACAGTGTTCTGTAGGTGTCAACACAGTGTTTGTAGGCGTCAACACAGTGTTCTGTAGGTGTCAACACAGTGTTTGTAGGCGTCAACACAGTGTTTGTAGGCGTCAACACAGTGTTTGTAGGCGTCAACACAGTGTTTGTAGGCGTCAACACAGTGTTTGTAGGCGTCAACACAGTGTTTGTAGGCGTCAACACAGTGTTCTCTAGGTGTCAACACAGTGTTTGTAGGCGTCAACACAGTGTTCTCTAGGTGTCAACACACTGTTTGTAGGCGTCTATTCTGTTTTATACTTACTCAGCATAACTGTCTGTTCTTTTTCTTCTTAGTATGTTCTGGGCAACGTATGTGAAAGCTTCCCATGTAGTCATTTAAGTGAATGACTACACGGGAAGCTTTGGTACGTTAGACACATGTGCAACACTTGTGTATCTTCACTGAGTAAACGTTTCGCCACACACTGGCTTCATCAGTCCTCAATAAAGATACCCCCAGGCGATGCACATGTATCTAATTTACCAATTTTTCGGCTCTCTGAACCATTTATTTACATTCCGGAGTCAGTTCTGTCAAGTAGACTGGGTACATTAAATACCCCTGTCTAATGTTCTGGGTCACTTAAAACGCCTCCAAATGTTACTTAAAGGTAAAGGAATACTGCCCCTTCACCATCCATAGCTTTACGAAGATTTTCATTAGGCCCAACTTTATATGCAAATGTGAGGATGCACCAGTAACTTGATTTTTTTATTGAATTACTTGTCTAAGCAAACCGCCCTTCAGAATTCTTACCATAAGAGTGAAAATACATAAACCCTAGCTGTTTTCTAGCATTTCTTTGCAGTCAAGTAACTGTATAAAAATACTGGTTAAAATACATTGATCTAAGCAATATTAACCTAATTTAGCGAAACCAGACGTAACAAAACAGAAAAATAAATGTAGAGTATTTATTAAAACTGAATTTCTACCGGAATCCACGCAAAAAATTTAGCTGAAAAGTGGCTGACAAAAAAAATAGGAGAGATTATTGCCCTAACACAAGACGACCTCACTAACACACATCAGGTCCTCTATATTACAAGCGTATCTTTAACATAGACGACGCTTTGTAACTCACAAAGACCTCTGTAGCTCACAAGAACCTCTATGATGCATAAATACCTCAGTAAGACACACAAGGATCTCTGTATTACACAAGAACCTTTTTAATACACAAAGGTCTCTCTACTACAAGGACCTCTGTAACATACAAGGACCTCCCTAACACACAAGACCTGTAACACAAGGACTTCTTACACATAGCACCTATAAAGTACACAAGGACCTCACTCCTACACAAGAACCTCCATAACACATAAGGATTTATCTAATACAAGGGGCCACTTAGAAATATCAGGACCTCTGAAACAAAAGAACCTCTGTAAAATACAAGGACCTCTCAAAGACATAGGGTTCTATAATATCAAAAGACCTCTGTAAAACAGAAGGAACTCTAAAACACAGAGACCACTTGAAAACACAGAGACCTCTCTTATACACACAGACCTCTCGATAACAAGAAGACTTCCATGAAACACGAAGACTTTTCAAACACACAGGGACCTGTCTGTAACACACAGGGACCTGTCTGTAACACGCAGGGACCTGTCTGAAACACACAGGGATCTGTTTGAAACACACAGGGACCTACCTGAAACACAAAGGCCTCTAAAAAACACGAGGACCACACAAAGATCTCTCAAACACACAGGGACCTGTCTGAAACTTAAAGACCTCTATAAAACACAAAGACCTCTCAAACACACAGGGGTATATCTGAAACGCAAAGACCTTTACAAAACATAACAGCGTCTCTCAGCGGTTTAAAAAGACGAAATGCAAATTCCGCAGGCATAATGACTTTCAAATACCTGATGGGAAAACAAAGAGGTTCAGTTGGTTTATTCTGTGTATGACGCTGGGCAGTGTTTGTGACGGCTCTCTTGGGACGTCTATCTAAAATGTGTTTGGAGTTCATTATTATCACACAAGGTAGGCTTTTTTCTCCTTCAAGATACTGCCACTGATTTAGCAAAGCATAACTATTACAAATATTTAAATACTGCAGAATCGTAATAGAAAAATGACGTTACACACACACACACACACACACACACACACACACACACACACACACAGTATCACAATTTCAGTTGATAAGAAGTTCTTCGAGAAAATATTCCGGTAAATTTCCTTTTCGATCGTTTCATATTCAGGGGTATCTGATGAATTTCCAAAAGATACCCTTGTATCACTGTAATAAATGTCATCATAGTATGTATTGCAGCTGTAGAGCCTCTGGGTATTCGAGTAATATTCTTCCTACGACAAAGGCATCGTGGTTGCATTAATGTCGCCAGTCAAAGAGCTCTTTCTTACAGCCGATGGTGCACCTGATTCGTTTCTTTTGTTGTTCGGCCACTGTACTGCTGGACGTGAGCTGCAGAGCGGTCCGCTAAGTCCATCACAACCAAAGACGGTGCCAGAATTTCTCTACTGCTGGGAATGTCTTAGGAGTTGCTATCTGGTTGGAAAGGTTGCTAGATTTGTTTCAAACTAGCATTATTATTATTACTCTTTATATTTGAGGTTGAGGGAATTTTGAGGGAGGGTTAAATCCCTCCACCCCAAAGCCAGGTCCTTCGTCTTTGATGCCGCCACTCTCCACAACTTTATAAGCTGCCTGAAATCCTTTCATTTTCCGTATATCCAAATGCTTGCTTAAGAAGCTTGCAGACAGTTGCAGTCGTTCGACGAACTTAATTGAATTCTTTGCCACAAAGTTCTCCAAAGACGAATTGAGCGGTGACTTGACACTGTTTTGGAATCTACTCTTCGCCCTCTTTCTCACATAGAGATGCGACCATTCGATATTTCGTTGCAGATAAAACATTAGCACTGAAGAAGGCCAAGGGAATTATTTCCTTAGAAAGGCATCAGTGCTGTCTTGCCACCTTCTAACTTTCTGCTTCGGAGATCTACTAAGAATGCGACATCAGTTATCCCAAGAAGTGAAGGCCCTGGGTTGGAGAGGAAGCAACCGTTGAAGCAGCCAACTGTCTTCAGGTAGAGTGTCACGGTGAAGAAACTCGTCTTGCAAACATGTAAGATAACAGGAAAATTTATAAGCTGTGCCTCTTCGCAAAGCACATTGTATGTTATGTGTCACTACTTCCAGGCATCACCACCCCAGAGGCTGTCTCTCATACCAGGTCTCGCAACTTGTTTTCTCTGTCGGTGTGTGTTATTCCTTTGTAATTTAACAAGGGCTATTTGTTTATTGTGTTGTGTAGGATTTTTTCACTTAATATTATATTATCGGTATCTTCACTAATAGCTAAAATAAAGTTACTCTGCTTTATAGTATTATCTGGCCATGAATTATTTAGTTATACTGTTAGGAAGGATGTTTTATAAGCTACCATGTAGCTGCTTGCGTCTCCCAACTTCCAGTTCAGACCAAGTTGATGTCAAACAAGGAAACCTTACCTCAGACAGCTCATTCTCACCTCCGGATGAGTGCCTAGCCGTGGAGCTCATATTTACACTCCAATTGAGAGCACGGTGAACTCTTGGAGAATTCATAGGTCCCCTTGGACAGAGATCTCTGGAGCTGAAAGAATGGTCGGCGAATTATCCGTATTGAAAATGCTGTGTGGATAGTCTGTGAATTTAACCTCCCTGTGGTTATAAGGATCAAGTTGACAAAGAGAATAAGTTTGTGTTCTGAGTCACGACTGAAAATTCTTGGAGATGAGTCATAGGAACATAAGAACATAAGAAAGAAGGAACTCTGCAACAGGCCTACTGGCCTCTGCGAGGCAGGTCCAATTCCCCCACCGGCTTAAGCCAATGCCTTGACCTAGTGAGGTCAGACACGTCACTTAAGGGAGGAGCACTGCATCCGACACTTGTAGCACAAGCTAGTCAGGTCTAACTCACACCCACCCACACCCACTCATGTTTTTATCGAACCTATTTTCAAAATTACACAAGGTCTTAGCTTCTATGACGGTACTCGGAAGTTTGTTCCACTCATCCACAACTCTATTACCAAACCAGTGCTTTCCTAAATCCTTCCTGAATCTGAATTTTCCAATTTAAAGCCATTGCTGCGAGTCCTATCTAGGCTAGATATTTTTAGCACACTATTTACATCCCCTTTATTGTTAGGTAAGACACATTTCAATGTTCATCCCCTTTATTAATTCCTGTTTTCCAGTTATACACCTCAATCATATCCCCCCTAATTCTACGTCATTCTAGAGAGTGCACATTCAGGGCCTCATTCTATCCTCATAGGGAAGATTTCTGATACATGGGATCAACTTTGTCATCCTCCTTTGTGCGTTTTCCAGAACATTTGTATCCATTCTGTAATACAGTGACCAGAACTGTGCAGCATAGTCTAAATGAGGCCTAACCAAGGATATATAGAGTTGAAGAATAACCTGAGGACTATTATTTATACTTCTTGCTATGAAGCCAAGAATTCTGTTAGCTTTATTGTGAACACTTATGCACTGTTGTCTTGGTTTCAGATTACTACTAACCAGAACTCCTAAATCCTTTTTGCAATCAGTAATATTAAGATCTATTATTAAGTTTATATGTTGCATGGTTATTTTCCTTTCCAACATTTAGAACTTTGCATTTGTCTATTAAACTGCATCTACCACTTCTCCGACCACTGCATCAGTCTATTCAATTCATCCAGGAGTGTTCTAACGTCTTCGTTAGAATGAATTGGACGGCCTATTTTGGTGTCATCAGCAAATTTACTTCTGTTGCTATCTGTTCCCTCATCTATGTCGTTTATGTAGATTGTGAACAACAAGGGACCCAACACTGACCCCTGTGGAACACCGCTCGTGACGTGTTCCCATTCTGATTTCTTCCCATTTATGCAAACTCTCTGCTGCCTATTTGTCAACCATGCCTCTACCCAGGAAAAAAATTCTCCTTCTATTCCGTGTGCCTTAAGTTTCCTCAATAGCCTCTGGTGTGGAACTCTATCGAAAGTCTTACTGAAGTCCATATACACAATATCATATTCAATACCATGATCTACCTCCTCAAATGCCTTAGTGAAGAAAGTTAGTAAATTCGTAAGACAGGAATGCCCCTTTGTAAAACCGTGTTGAGAATCATTAATCAATCTGTGCCTGTCAAGATGGCTACGAATTGCTATGGAGGTAAGGCTTATTGGTCTATAGTTCGAAACTAAGGACCTGTCACCTGCCTTGTAAATAGGTATTACATTTGCCATTTTCCACTTATCAGGCACTATGCCAGTTTGTAGTGATATGTTGAAAAGATTAGCCAAAGGTATGCTAAGTTCCTCTTTACATTCCTTTAGCACCCTTGCATACAGTTCATCAGGACCTGGGGATTTGTTAGGTTTTAGTTTCTCTATTTGTCTGAGGACCATGTTACTAGTTACCGCAATCGTGCACAATTTATTATCGTCCTGTTCTATATAATCTATTATTTCTAGAATTTTGCTAGTATTTTCCTGGGTAAACACTGAGAGGAAGTAAGTATTGAAAATTTCACACATATCCTTATCATTCTCAGTGATCTGACCAGTTACTCTTAAGTGGACCAATCTTGTCCCTAATCTTACTTCTGTATATCTGAAAGAACCCTTTTGGGTTAGTCTTTAAATCCCTTGAAATTTTAGCCTCATAATCCCTTCTTGCTTTTCTTATTCCTTTTTTATTTCTCTCTTTAATTGAATATATTGATTTCTTAACTGCCCATCCCCTCTTTTGATACACCTATATATGTCTATATTTTGACCAATGAGATCTTTTAATCTATTGTTCATCCATTTGGGATCGTTTTTGTTAGATCTAATTTCCCTACTCGGAACAAAAGTTGTCTGGGCAGCTAGTACTATGCTCTGAAAAGCGTCATATTGGCAACCAAGATCACCTACCTGACCCATAGTCAGGACATCCCAATTTAGCCCACCCAAGTAATTTTTCAGTCCCATGAAGTCGGCCAAGCGAAAATCTGGGACAGTGATTTGATTGCAGTTATCTGGGTAATTCCATGATATATTGAAACTAAGTGATTTGTGATCACTTTCCCCAAGCTCATCATTAACCTCAAGATTATTAATTAGTGAATCTTTGTTGGCAAAAACCAATTCAAGCAGACTGTTTCCTCTAGTTGGTTCTGTCACAACCTGTTCTAAAAAGCAATCCTGAACCGTATCAAGAAAGTCACTAGACTCAAGATTTCCTGTCATATTGTTCCAATCAATTTGTCTAAAGTTAAAATCTCCCATTATCACAACATTTTCATATCTAGATACCTTATGAATTTCGTCCCATAACAGCTTACTGCATTCCCTATCAAGGTTTGGGGGCCTATAAATCACACCCAAAATTAATTTGTCACGACCTTCGAGAAACTGTAGCCAAACAGATTCTGTGTCCGATGTTTCTAATCTTACATCATGTCTAAGACAACAATTTAAATTATCTCTGACATACATCGCCACTCCACCCTTCCTGTTGACCCTGTCAGTGTGGAATAGTTTATAACCCTATATGCTGCATTAAGAAGGCATTTCTCTATCTTTCAGGATGAACCAGGTCTCTGTTATACCAATAATATCTATATTACCTACACTTGCAAGTAATCTTAACTTATCTATTTTATTTCTTAGACTTCCACTATTTGTATAGTAAACCTTAAGGGAGCTAGTCACTTGTTGCCCTCTGCTATCTCTCTTTGTTTGTTGATCAATTGCTTTGCCTTTACTAGCAACTTTATTTTGAATATTGTCTTTTAAACATATCCCTGAGGTATCCAGGCAATAACTGCTGTTTTTAACCCTGATACTGCAGACTGATTGTTTCCCATAAACACCCACACCTCTATAATCTATCAGTTTAAAGTCCTAGACAAGTCATCAATTACCCCCTCAATCGAATTGGCTAATGCAACTACTCCAGCCCCATAGAGATGAACCCCATCCCTTGCATACATATCATGTTTGCCATAGAATTTGTCCCAGTTATCAATGAATGGGATTGCAAGTTCCTTGCAGTACCTGTCTAGCCAGCAATTTATACCAATTGCAATAGTCATACATTCATTGCTCACTCCCTTTCTAGGCAAGATGTTACATATGATAGGGATCCCTCCCTTAGACCTGACTACTTCTATGGTTGACCTGTAATTATCCAGTGGTGCCTGCCTCTTGCCCTTCCCAATGTAATTACCCCATCATTAAGACAGATAATGGGCTTGTTCCCATTACCTGACATAATATTATCCAACCTGCTGACTATGTCACCAACACCAGCTCCTGGGAGGCACACCCTCTGTCTGACCTCCCTATCTCTGTTACAAAAAGCATGTATCTTACCTGATAATCTCCTACAATTAGAGTATTCTTACCTTGATTAGCAGGGGAGTCAGTGGTACCTTTAACCTCACTAACCACTGAAGTACACTCGTCCTGGAGAACAGAAAATCAATTTCCTACCTTCACATCTTCTCTATCAACCCTCCTTATCTTCCTTGTTCCTGAACTGTGAACCACTTTCCAGTTGAAGCGGCTTCCATTCTCACTGCTGGTGACCAGTTCGTCTTTACCAGCTCCCACCATCTCACACTCACTCCCAAACACATCTAGGTGAAGCTTCAGCCTCCTATTTTCCTCCTGAAGAAGCAGAGCCATGCTAGGTGTTCTAGTGGTACACTCTGTAATCATTATTTAACTACATGTAAACCACACAATAACCAAATTCTGTAAACTCAGCATTGTAATCCTTATAGAGAATAAACTTTGAATTGAATTCTTCAACACTTTAACCTGCTATTCTAAAGCACTACAACAAGCCATGGTGCTCGGTAACACCCCAAGCTAAGTCCCAGAGAGCTTAGGACAGGTATGACCACACATGACAGCTGACCAGCTCAGGCTGTAGTGTAATATAATGTAATCTACTGAGGGAGTTTTACGTCCCTCTTACTGTTATTTAACATCGAAAATTTTACAGGTCGTCAGGACTGATTGTGATTATTTAGCCTGAAACTGTTATGTTCTTAAGTATTTACCTTTTGTGAAGTTTATCAGTGTAACCCATAACAACCATATATTTACTGTGTTTTAACGTTTATGTAAGTTACTATGTTAAGAAACTTGGCATAATACTAAGAAACTTGAAAATACGGTATAGAGCTTATTTCTCCCGGGTGAAACTGTAAAGAGGAAGAAGACATAACCTGATCTTTTCCTATTGGTACTGAAGGCCTAGGAAGGGCCCTGTACGTAACAGTGTGAGATGCTGAAATTGCCCAGGGATCATCTCCATTTTGACTCAGTGAAGGACCTTGGACATCCATCGAGCGTGATGCATCACACCTGAATGCTTGATTCAAACCACCATTTATGATTTCTGCCACGGAAGTTAATGACAAGTTCTAGAAATTATTTGTAATCGTCTAGATACGTTTGGCGCTGCATCAGACCTCAGGTAAATGTCACAAGTTTATCTAAAACTGTTGATAAGGTTCAACCAACACTGGGGTTACTGACATTGCTTTGGTCGATATGTACTTGTTGCTGGTATTTCTTAAATAACAAAACTATAGGATAAGAAACTGAGTTTTAACATACCGTGAATGCGGCGGACACAACTAGCTATATTATGTGTTGCCTGTATTCAAATTAGAGCAACTCTTTTTTGAAAACTGCTTTAGAAGCACCCACCATCCGGAGTAGCAGCCTATGTAGGTAGCAGCAGTATCGAAACACATCCCCACCACTCTTACACTTAGTTCTCTAAGTGCCTGTTTTTGCCCACTTCCCGAGGTTATTTTGGGAACTCTCAAGAACCTGTAGTTACCATCCAAGGTGCTCACAAAGGCCTAAAGTCTTGCTCGTTGTTGGTAAAGTCTTGCAGAAACTCTTCATGTCAGTGCATCAACTCAAATCTATAATGGAAACCTTTTTCGAGGGACCCATTCAGCCTAAGAGAGCGATGAGACTCTTGACTGTGCTTGGCAGATGGTCGTTTTTTTTTTTTTGCTTACGATACGAGTTTCCTGATACAATATTACGTGAAGTCAGGTTACTCGTCCTGTGTAAGGCCAAATACAATTTTAGGTAGAAAATGTTCTTGGACGAGAGTTTTCTGGTTATTTGTTAGGACAACATCCAATAGCTGCACAAAACTCGCCGTAGACATCACTGATGTAGCAACTTCAGCTGTCTGGGAGATCAAGGCTTGCTATTAAACTATTTTTTCGGATGCTTTTGTCTATTAACTACTTAGTAATCTGCTCCCCCACCAATTATTTTGTCGATGTGCAAGAATGGTATATAATACCGACAAGATGAAATTAAGACACATGTGCAACATCTGGGTATCTTTATTGTAGACGTTTCGCCATCCAGTGGCTTTATCAATACAGATTCTAGGATATAATAGGAAGACAGTAGAACTATATACAAAAGATGAGGTAATCAGTCCCTCAACCTTGGAGTAAGTGCGAAGAGCACCGTAGTCGTGGAGATTCAGAATCTCCATGACTACGGTGCTCTTCGCACCTACTGCTAGGTTGAGGGACTGATTATCTCATCTTCTGTACATAGTTCTACTGTCTTCAAGTTATGTCCTGGAATTTGTATTGATAAAGCCACTGGATGGCGAAACGTCTACAATAAAGATACCCAGATGTTGCACATGTGTCTTAATTTATTTTGTCGATGGAATCCATTTTACTAAACCCCAGAGCTTATAACAGGATGATTTTACGAGCAGTATTTGAGTAACATTATTGCACAAGCAACAGCCTACTGTCTCACCCCTAGGAAGCTTTCATGGTATTTATTCTCATATGTTTCCAAACCACATAGTTCATAAACATAAGATAAATCGCAGTGAGCTACTGACTTTGAAAAAAAAAATGGACTGGGACACAAAGTGTAGTCGACGAATATAGCAGATCAAGTGTCGTAACCACTGAGCCACAGATAAAACCAACACTTCTGTGAGGTGGTTGTACCAGCGGCACCAACTGTGGCACTGATACAAACAACTATGTCGTCCCACAGCTCATGGCACGTCTTGTATTATATAATTCAAAGCAACATAGTCGTTTCTTTCTTTTATTCATTTACAGTCGTTCACTGCGACTTCTCTGGGTACTTGGTTTTTGTAGGATTGCGTGGTTCTGTGGGTGAGATCGTCAGGGGTTTTCGCTTATCATGAGGTGGGCCAAAGAAGCATGGGTTCGAATCCTTAGCTGGTCGCAGTGTTGTTATTGATCAATACCACTTGTTCGTGGTCACAATAACACACACACACACACACACACACACACACACACACACACACACACACATATATATATATATATATATATATATATATATATATATATATATATATATATATATATATATATATATATATATATATATATATATATATATATATATATATATATATATATATATATATGTCGTGCCGAATATGTAAAATTGGTCAATTAGCAAGAACTCATTTAAAATTAAGTCCTTTCTAAAATTTTCTCTTATACGTTTTAAGATATATTTTTTCATTAATGTTAATGTAAAAAAAATTAATTTTGCTCCAAAAGAATCTTAGAAAACTTACCTAACCTTATTATAACAAGAACAATTTATTTTAGCCTAACCCAACTAGATATATTTTAGCTCTGTTTACAATAATTAAATACTAAACAAACGCAGTGAAATATATTTTTTTTGTTAGGTTCAGAATGATTTTGGCGAAATTATTGCATACACAAATTTTTGCTTGTCCTATATGGCAAGATGAGCGTTGCTATTTAAGCCAAGATGGCAAGTTCTGCCTATTCGGCACGACATATATATATATATATATATATATATATATATATATATATATATATATATATATATATATATATATATATATATATATATATATATATATATATATATATCATACTTGACGTGTAAAGTACTCGAAGCCGTTCTTATGTAATCTCATTCACGGTGAAATATCTGATATTTGGTCTCTGAACCCACTACACTAACGATTCATTAGGGAATCGTTAGTGTAGTGGGAGATAATATTGGCATTATCCCCGACAGATGGAGGCGGGCGGGGGTGCATGGTCGGAGGGGGGGGGGCGCCTTTGTTTGCGGACGTGGGGGTCAGGGGCTAGAGGTGGGGGTCCGTTGATGGAGGAGGTATGGGTCCGTTGTTGGAGGAGGTGGGGGTCCGTTGATGGAGGAGGTATGGGTCCGTTGTTGGAGGGGGTGGGGGTCCGTTGATGGAGGAGGTATGGGTCCGTTGTTGGAGGGGGTGGGGGTCCGTTGATGGAGGAGGTTTGGGTCCGTTGTTGGAGGGGAGTGGGGGCCCGTTGATGAAGGAGGTATGGGTCCGTTGTTGGAGGGGGGTGGGGGTCCGTTGATGGAGGAGGTATGGGTCCGTTGTAGGAGGGGAGTGGGGGTCCGTTGATGAAGGAGGTATGGGTCCGTTGTTGGAGGGGGGTGGGGGTCCGTTTATGAAGAAGGTATGGGTCCGTTGTTGGAGGGGGGTGGGGGTCCGTTGATGGAGGAGGTATGGGTCCGTTGTTGGAGGGGGGTGGGGGGCACATCATCAGTGCTGGATGAACTAGTGAAGCGGATATGCAAATGAAGTAATTATCGGAGGGAGTGGCGAGGCAGCCCTGTTTCCCAACCCTCTATAATATCCTTTAGTTACACAAATAACCCGCACATAGAAGAGAGGAGCTTACGACGACACTTCGGTCCGATTTGGACCATTTACAAAGTCACACTGTGACTTTGTAAATGGTCCAAGTCGGACCGAAACGTCGTGGTAAGCTCCTCTCTTCAATGTGCGGGTTATATATGTATCGTTCCAGTCACAACTTTGTGCCCTGTTTTATTATTTATATCCTTTAGCTCTTCCAAGAGTAAGTTTTAAATTTTACTTACATTTTCTGTTGCAGTAAATACTACACCTACAACTCTTAATATTCTGAAAGGTATTAACAAGAATTTCAATTGCAAATAAGTAATTTCCAAGACAGATTGTAACGTCACTAAGATCTCGGGAAACCTTGCCACCAAATTAGCGCTGGAGGACGAGGCTCTTACGGTTAGCCACGGGGAAGAGTCTTCTCGGTAATATTTCCTGACGTGTTTATAATTAGCTCCTGTAGCATCTTAGAAGGAAGGTGGAAATAAATGGTATAAAATACCGACTCAGTGGAAAAATAAACACGTTTCGCCCACACAGTGGGCTTTATCAAGTCACAAACAGATCTGTTTGTGACTTGATCAAGCCCACTGTGTGGGCGACACATTGTCAATAAAGGCTCACATTATGCTGCTTATATGTTTATTTTTCTTCTTAGAAGGAAGGTGGAGACCCAATTTCTAGCTTGTCTTTGTTGCAGAAAATCTTTGGAAAGAAAATATTTTAACGAATTTATATCACTAAACAAAATATTCTTGCCAGTTTGACTTCAGGTCAGGAAACAGTACGTATGATGCTGTGCTAAAGATGGTAGATAAATGGTTCAGAGAACCGTTCTCTACCTATGGCAAAGCCATAAGTAGATGTCGTTCTAGGTAAGGAATCTTCCACTACAGCTGTGATTCTTCTGTGGTGTCTTCCTAATTTGACTGAGGTGTTGAATAGGTGATAAACTCTTTTAAGTGTTACTACCAACCCCTACCAGTGACGTCCGGAGATCATTTGGGATCCTAGGTTAAAGAATAATCTAGGAGTCTCCACTGCAACGGCAGTGGGGACTCCTCCACTTCCTCGATAGTGTTCATCCATTTGCCACTACCTAAGACTTAGGTTTAACTTACTCGGAGCTGTGTTATCACTAATCTAGTTTTCTTTCAAGTTCTCATAAATGTTTCCCATCATGGGAAATGTTTCCCATCATGGGAAACATTCTCTAAAGGAGGTTTTGCAATACCTTGCATAATGATCTCCAAAAACAATTAAGACATTAATTCCACATCTTTCATTCAACGGTGTCTGCTTCTAAATGTGTAGTCTGGGTAACTTGTGCTGGTGTTTTCTCTTTCTAGAACTTGCATCACGCTACCCAAACAGTTTTAGCTTTTTTTTGAACGAATCTTCAATAGTGGCATCTCCTTTTGGGTATATTATGAGTGTATTAGTGCTGGGGTAATTGATCTAAATCTATCAGCAGAGTTTTTAAATTTTTTCTCGGGTTTACTTCTGATCGGTGGCTTCTCAGTTTCCCAAAAGTCTAGATTAGCAACGAGATTATGTAACACATCAAATATTTGTGTAACATCGAAATCACTGACCAGCACTGTGGTTCTAGTCAGTTTCTTGTGGATCATTGTTCCTATGGCTGTGACCCATGCATGATCTATCCACTTATGGAGATTTTTTTTACATCCATCAATTTTACAGGCTAAGAATTATTATTCTACCTCAGCTCATGTCAACGGTATATTACCACCCTCATAGATGCGACCCACAACAGTCGACTAATACCCAAGTACTTACTTACTGCTAGATGAACAGGGGTGACGGGCATTCAGTTTGAGATGCTTCTCAGATTCATGGCCCTTAACATAAATTTCACTAGGCTAGTTTCATCGGTTTTTTTTTCCAAGTTCATTATACTGTATTGATTAAGATAGCCCGTTTTATTCCCGGTATCCCCGAACGAGTCTTTTAAGTGGCGTTTACCACAGTGATTTATATTGTCCATGATCAAGTCTAGTGACTCGCCTTTAGGTTGGTACCATAAATACTGCATTTCGTAGCACCAGGAAAATCAGCTGTATCACCAACTCAACAAATCCCAGAAAGCGGTGTGACTCATTAGGCCTTCATCTATTGGAGGTAAATTTAATAGTGACAAACTAGGCAACAGTCTGACTGGGGAGTGACGATGCTGCGACCACCGGAATGTAGACTATGAGTGTACTGAAATTAATGACTTAATTTGTTTCTTATATACTCATATATCGACTTTAAGTTCTGATTCTTTTTCACAGATTTCAGCCTAGAAAAAACTCGACTTCCTTTTGTTTTATTTAACTTTTACAATGACCTTTGCCTCATACAGCCAGCAGCATCAGTCTCCTCAAACTTCCGTCTGTCCTCTTAAGAGTGCTATGCATTCTTCAAGGTTATTATAATCTACATCATCAATGGTTGATGTATCTACACGCGTTTCTACCTCAATTTACAAGCCCTTTAAATGTTGATGCTGAATTTTTTTTTTAGCACAGCAGCAACAGTTAGGTTTATCACTTGATATATCTAATGCCAGTGTAGCAATAATTGCGAATCAATATAAACGACGTACATTGTTATAAACATTGTGTAATCTTAATAATATTAATACAGTAGAAACGTAAAATCACAAATACACAGTCAGATGAGGAACGGTAAAACAGTCACTACGCTTCATAACATTCTACTGTATATAACAGGTACACGAAAAGCTACGATCTTGTTGCTTCTTAGTGATTCGTCAGGAAACAGGACAAGATTGCCTGACGCTGATCTTAGTCAGATGATGACCCATCGCTGGAGCTTTTGGTCATTTGACCGAATATTTCCGCTGGCTTACCGGGCCACCCCTTTAAATATTATGATCATAAATATAGCTAGTTAGCTCTTATATGTTCAAAGGCTCCAGATATAGAGATTCCTAGCCTGTTATATTAAGTTTACTCATAAATTGTGAACCACTATCAGTGTTGTCCTAGTGTGGTTCACAATTTATGAGTAAATTTAATGTAATAGGCTAGGAATCTCTACACCTGGAGCCTTTGAACATGTAAGAGCTAAATGGCTATGTCTATGACCATAAATTTTAAAGGGGTGGACCGGTAAGCCAGCGGAAATATTCGATCAGATGACCAAAAGCTCGAACGATGGGTCATCATATAACTAAGATCCGCGTCAGGAAATCTTGTTTCCTAACGAACGTTACCTAACCTAACCTCTGAACATATGATGACTTAACCTAGGAATCCCATATTTATAGTCAGTGAGAAATTACACTTCCTAATCTAGAAAAATATATACACTAAGTATTAATAAATCCTGCTCGTAGGTACGACCCGGAACAAAAATAAAATGAGTACACAACACGAAATGTAGATGTAGCCGTTCCTCGAAAGCTTATAATTAACCGATTGACACCGAATGATAAAATTACGTATCCTACATCTTTTGTTGTTAGCAACTCTCAGGATACATGTTTGTATACTGATGGACCAGTCTGTCTGACTTCTTAATACATTAATATGTCACAGTGAACCATGGTACCACCCGGCTTCCAAGCCTGCAAGTATGGGCACCACCTCTACGACCTCGTTCGAAGGTTTACGAAGAATGTGGAAACTCAATGATGTCAGGTGATTAGAAGCTTCGCAGCGTAAGTGAATAAATAATCTCATCCTACAGAGCCAATATAAACATTCCATATCTGGTAATTACGCATAGAACCATGAGGACCAACAGCACTCGTGCGCTTACTTGAGCTTCGGAGTCTCTAGAGTCTAGATAAAGGCTTCTCGGGTGACTGCCCCAGGTGAACTTGTACCTAAGACTGGAGACTGGACGCAAACCTTTTTCTTGGGAGTTATCTGTTATCCTGTAATAACTGAGACACAGGGAAATTTGTTGAATAAATGCAAGATTAATCATAATTAATTCCTAATTTGTTTCAGGCTATATAAAATAATAAAATAACTTAAATTTGATATAAAGAGTAAATAATGTTATCTGTTTGGGGTTTTCACCCAGTTAATAGAGTTGGTAATAGAGTTGTGGATGAGTGGAACAAACTCCCGAGTACAGTTATAGAGGCCAGAACGCTGTGTAGCTTTAAAAATAGTTTGGATAAATACATGAGTGGATGTGGGTGGGTGTGAGTTGGACCTGATAGCTTGTGCTACCAGGTCGGTTGCCGTGTTCCTCCCTTAAGTCAATGTGACCTGACCTGACTAGGTTGGGTGCATTGGCTTAAGCCGGTAGGAGACTTGGACCTGCCTCACATGGGCCAGTAGGCCTTCTGCAGTGTTCCTTCGTTCTTATGTTCTTATGTTCTAATAATTATCAGATTCCTGAAAAATGCTGAACCATGACTATGGTGGCAATTAGAAGAATTTTAACTAAGGAGAAAGATATCTCAGGACACAGGTGACGCCTCAGAGCCAAAGGTTACCCTTTATTTATGTAGGTAGGAAGGCGCTCCTAGGCTGCCTCTGTGGGATCTACAAGTGCAGGCTGCTAGTATTGTGGATGGTCGGGCAGGAAGACCTACGGATATGGATACAGAAATATCCTCCAGACATGAGCGTGGTCTGCAGTCCGCTACCAGTTTTAGAATCAGAGTGACACTGCCGCCAGCAGCGTCTCTCCCAACCCCAACAGTTTCAATAATATTCCAATCTCTGCTAATTAATTACCCTCCCTGAGGCACCAGTCTGATATAACTATTCTCCCGTACTCCAATAATGCTGGTATTTTAATTAATTAGGGTTAAAACCTATCTGAATTAATATTAAAGCCTTGATTCCTTGCTGTTTACCCATTGAATGAAAGGTCAAAAGCCCTATTTACATGCAGGAGATTAAAAATACTCCACTAATTACTCCATACAGGGGGGATTGCCAATAGACCCCTGGCTGTCTTCAAAAGGGAGCTGGACAGTCACGAACTCTACCTAGACTGTGGTTCGTACGTTAGTTTGCCTTTTTCCGGCAGTAACAACCTGGTTGACCAGTCCCTGATCCACCGCGAGGCCTGGTCACGGACCGGGCCGCGGGGCGTATACGCAAATTTTTCAGTAGTGTCCTGATGACATGAATCTCGTTCAGTCGACAGAATTCAAACCTATCATTATTAGTTTATTTCCCAGAAAGCGCTAAATCCGTAGGTGTAATGTAGCACTTAGGGAACGGGATGTAATCAGGTTTAATTCGAGGAAAGAGAGGGTGGCTACAATCCTTACTGGAGTGACCTGGAAGTTCACACTTGTGTTCAACAAGAACAGTGTTCACATTTGTTCATCATGGGCATTTTTCACACTGGTTCATAAGGTGTATATATTGATTTATCAAGAACAGTTTTCACACTGGATCAAGAACAGTGTTCACATTTGATCATCAAGAACAGCGTTCACACTGGATCATCAAGAACAGTGTTCACATTGGATCAAGAACAGTGTTCACACTGGATCATCAACAACAATGTTCACACTGGATCATTGAAGAACAGTGTTCACACTGGATCATCAAGAACAGTGTTCACATTGGATCAAGAACAGTGTTCACACTGGATCATCAACAACAATGTTCACACTGGATCATTGAAGAACAGTGTTCACACTGGATCATCAAGAACAGTGTTCACATTGGATCAAGAACAGTGTTCACACTGGATCATCAACAACAATGTTCACACTGGATCATTGAAGAACAGTGTTCACACTGGATCATCAACAGTTTTCACACTGGATCATCAACAACAATGTTCACACTGGATCATTGAAGAACAGTGTTCACACTGGATCATCAACAGTGTTCACACTGGATCATCATCAACAATGTTCACACTGGATCATCAACAAGTGTTCAAAATGGATCATCAAGAACATTGTTCACACTGGATCAAAGACCAGTGTTCACATTGGATCATCAAGGGCAGTGTTCACACTGAATCAAAGACCAGTGCTCACACTGGATCATCAAGAACAATGTTCCCACTGGATCATCAAGAACAGTGTTCACACTGAATCAAAGACCAGTGTTCACATTGGATCATCAAGAGCAGTGTTCACACTGAATCAAAGACCAGTGCTCACACTGGATCATCAAGAACAATGTTCCCACTGGATCATCAAGAACAGTGTTCACATTGGATCATCAAGAGCAGTGTTCACACTGGATCATCAAGAACAGTGTTCACACTGAATCAAAGACCAGTATTCACATTGGATCATCAAGAGCAGTGTTCACACTAGATCATCAAGAACAATGTTCACACTGGATCATCAAGAACAGTGTTCACACTGAATCAAAGACCAGTGTTCACATTGGATCATCAAGAGCAGTGTTCACATTGGATCATCAAGAACAATATTCCCACTGGAACATCAAGAGCAGTGTTCACACTGAATCATCAAGAACAGTGTTCACACTGAATCATCAAGAACAGTGTTCACACTGGATCATCAAGAACAGTGTTCACACTGAATCATCAAGAACAGTGTTCACACTGAATCATCAAGAACAGTGTTCACACTGGATCATCAAGAACAGTGTTCACACTGGATCATCAAGAACAGTGTTCACACTGAATCATCAAGAACAGTGTTCACACTGAATCATCAAGAACAGTGTTCCCACTGGATCATCAAGAACAGTGTTCACACTGGATCATCAAGAACAGTGTTCCCACTGGATCATCAAGAACAGTGTTCACACTGGATCAAAGAACAGTGTTCCCACTGGATCATCAAGAACAGTGTTCACACTGGATCATCAAGAACAGTGTTCCCACTGGATCATCAAGAACAGTGTTCACACTGGATCATCAAGAACAGTGTTCACATTGGATCATCAAGAACAGTGTTCACACTGGATCATCAAGAACAGTGTTCACACTGGATCATCAAGAACAGTGTTCCCACTGGATCATCAAGAACAGTGTTCACACTGAATCATCAAGAACAGTGTTCACACTGGATCATCAAGAACAGTGTTCCCACTGGATAATCAAGAACAGTGTTCACACTGAATAATCAAGAACAGTGTTCACACTGGATCATCAAGAACAGTGTTCCCACTGGATCATCAAGAACAGTGTTCACACTGAATCATCAAGAACAGTGTTCACACTGGATCATCAAGAACAGTGTTCACACTGAATCATCAAGAACAGTGTTCACACTGGATCATCAAGAACAGTGTTCCCACTGGATCATCAAGAACAGTGTTCACACTGAATCATCAAGAACAGTGTTCACACTGGATCATCAAGAACAGTGTTCCCACTGGATCATCAAGAACAGTGTTCACACTGAATAATCAAGAACAGTGTTCACACTGGATCATCAAGAACAGTGTTCCCACTGGATCATCAAGAACAGTGTTCACACTGAATCATCAAGAACAGTGTTCACACTGGATCATCAAGAACAGTGTTCACACTGAATCATCAAGAACAGTGTTCACACTGGATCATCAAGAACAGTGTTCACACTGGATCATCAAGAACAGTGTTCACACTGGATCATCAAGAACAGTGTTCACACTGGATCATCAAGAACAGTGTTCACACTGGATCATCAAGAACAGTGTTTACACTGGATCATCAAGAACATTGTTCACACTGAATCAAAAACCAGTGTTCACATTGGATCATCAAGAACAATGTTCCTACTGGAGCATCAAGAGCAGTGTTCACACTGGATCATCAAGAAAAGTGTTTGCACTGGATCATCAAGAACAATGCTCCCACTGGATCATCAAGAACAATGCTCCCACTGGATCATCAAGAACAATGCTCCCACTGGATCATCAAGAACAATGCTCCCACTGGATCATCAAGAACAATGCTCCCACTGGATCATCAAGAACAATGCTCCCACTGGATCATCAAGAAGAATATATACACTGACTAACCTAGAAGTGTTTACACTGGTTTACAGTGTTTCTCACCTTCAGTATATGAAGTCTGAAAGATGACGTCCTTGATGATTAGCATAGTAGAAGTCTCAAGGAATTTATTCTGAATTATTTGTATCATAATTGAAAATCGGTATATATACCTTACCTAAATTCACAAGGACGATTGTCCTACAAGACCTACTATGTGTGTGTGTGTGTGTGTGTGTGTGTGTGTGTGTGTGGTGTGTGGTGTGTGTGTGTGGTGTGTGGTGTGTGTGTGTGTGTGTGTGTGTGGTGTGTGGTGTGTGTGTGTGGTGTGTGGTGTGTGTGTGTGTGGTGTGTGTGTGTGTGTGTGTGTGTGGTGTGTGGTGTGTGTGTGTGTGGTGTGTGTGTGTGTGGTGTGTGGTGTGTGTGTGTGTGGTGTGTGTGTGTGTGTGTGTGTGTGTGTGTGTGTGTGTGTGTGTGTGTGTGTGTGTGTGTGTGTGTGTGTGTGTGTGTGTGTGTGTGTGTGTGGTGTGTGGTGTGTGTGTGTGTGGTGTGTGTGTGTGTGGTGTGTGTGTGTGTGTGTGTGTGTGTGTGTGTGTGTGTGTGTGTGTGTGTGTGTGTGTGTGTGTGTGTGTGTGTGTGTGGTGTGTGGTGTGTGTGTGTGTGGTGTGTGTGTGTGTGGTGTGTGTGTGTGTGGTGTGTACTCACCTAGTTGTACTCACCTAGTTGAGGTTGCGGGGGTCGAGTCCGAGCTCCTGGCCCCGCCTCTTCACTGATCGCTACTAGGTCACTCTCCCTGAGCCGTGAGCTTTATCGTACCTCTGCTTAAAGCTATGTATGGATCCTGCCTCCACTACATCGCTTCCCAAACTATTCCACTTACTGACTACTCTGTGGCTGAAGAAATACTTCCTAACATCCCTGTGATTCATCTGTGTCTTTAGCTTCCAACTGTGTCCCCTTGTTACTGTGTCCAATCTCTGGAACATCCTGTTTTTGTCCACCTTGTCAATTCCTCTCAGTATTTTGTATGTCGTTATCATGTCCCCCCTATCTCTCCTGTCCTCCAGTGTCGTCAGGTTGATTTCCCTTAACCTCTCCTCGTAGGACATACCTCTTAGCTCTGGGACTAGTCTTGTTGCAAACCTTTGCACTTTCTCTAGTTTCTTTACGTGCTTGGCTAGGTGTGGGTTCCAAACTGGTGCCGCATACTCCAATATGGGCCTAACGTATACGGTGTACAGGGTCCTGAACGATTCCTTATTAAGATGTCGGAATGCTGTTCTGAGGTTTGCTAGGCGCCCATATGCTGCAGCAGTTATTTGGTTGATGTGCGCTTCAGGAGATGTGCCTGGTGTTATACTCACCCCAAGATCTTTTTCCTTGAGTGAGGTTTGTAGTCTCTGACCCCCTAGACTGTACTCCGTCTGCGGCCTTCTTTGCCCTTCCCCAATCTTCATGACTTTGCACTTGGTGGGATTGAACTCCAGGAGCCAATTGCTGGACCAGTTCTGCAGCCTGTCCAGATCCCTTTGTAGTTCTGCCTGGTCTTCGATCGAGTGTATTCTTCTCATCAACTTCACGTCATCTGCAAACAGGGACACCTCAGAGTCTATTCCTTCCGTCATGTCGTTCACAAATACCAGAAACAGCACTGGTCCTAGGACTGACCCCTGCGGGACCCCGCTGGTCACAGGTGCCCACTCTGACACCTCGCCACGTACCATGACTCGCTGCTGTCTTCCTGACAAGTATTCCCTGATCCATTGTAGTGCCTTCCCTGTTATCCCTGCTTGGTCCTCCAGTTTTTGCACCAATCTCTTGTGTGGAACTGTGTCAAACGCCTTCTTGCAGTCCAAGAAAATGCAATCCACCCACCCCTCTCTCTCTTGTCTTACTGCTGTCACCATGTCATAGAACTCCAGTAGGTTTGTGACACAGGATTTCCCGTCCCTGAAACCATGCTGGCTGCTGTTGATGAGATCATTCCTTTCTAGGTGTTCCACCACTCTTCTCCTGATAATCTTCTCCATGATTTTGCATACTATACATGTCAGTGACACTGGTCTGTAGTTTAATGCTTCATGTCTGTCTCCTTTTTTAAAGATTGGGACTACATTTGCTGTCTTCCATGCCTCAGGCAATCTCCCTGTTTCGATAGATGTATTGAATATTGTTGTTAGGGGTACACATAGCGCCTCTGCTCCCTCTCTCAATACCCATGGGGAGATGTTATCTGGCCCCATTGCCTTTGAGGTATCTAGCTCACTCAGAAGCCTCTTCACTTCTTCCTCGGTTGTGTGCACTGTGTCCAGCACTTGGTGGTGTGCCCCACCTCTCCGTCTTTCTGGAGTCCCTTCTGTCTCCTCTGTGAACACTTCTTTGAATCTCTTGTTGAGTTCTTCACATACTTCCCGGTCATTTCCTGTTGTCTCTCCTCCTTCCTTCCTTAGCCTGATTACCTGGTCCTTGACTGTTGTTTTCCTCCTGATGTGGCTGTACAACAGTTTCGGGTCAGATTTGGCTTTCGCTGCTATGTCATTTTCATATTGTCTTTGGGCCTCCCTTCTTATCTGTGCATATTCATTTCTGGCTCTACGACTGTTCTCCTTATTCTCCTGGGTCCTTTGCCTTCTATATTTCTTCCATTCCCTAGCACACTTGGTTTTTGCCTCCCTGCACCTTTGGGTAAACCATGGGCTCATCCTGGCTTTTTCATTACTCCTGTTACCCTTGGGTACAAACCTCTCCTCAGCCTCCTTGCATTTTATTGCTACATATTCCATCATCTCATTAACTGGTTTCCCTGCCAGTTCTCTGTCCCACTGAACCCCGTTCGGGTAGTTTCTCATTCCTGTGTAGTGTGTGTGTGTGTGTGTGTGTGTGTGTGTGTGTGTGTGTGTGTGTGTGTGGTGTGTGGTGTGTGTGTGTGTGGTGTGTGTGTGTGTGGTGTGTGTGTGTGTGTGTGTGTGTGTGTGTGTGTGTGTGTGTGTGTGTGTGTGTGTGCGTGTGTGTTTGTGTGTGTGTGTGTGTGTGTGTGTGTGTGGTGTGTGGTGTGTGTGTGTGTGGTGTGTGTGTGTGTGGTGTGTGTGTGTGTGTGTGTGTGTGTGTGTGTGTGTGTGTGTGTGTGTGTGTGTGTGTGTGTGTGTGTACTCACCTAGTTGTACTCACCTAGTTGAGGTTGCGGGGGTCGAGTCCGAGCTCCTGGCCCCGCCTCTTCACTGATCGCTACTAGGTCACTCTCCCTGAGCCGTGAGCTTTATCATACCTCTGCTTAAAGCTATGTATGGATCCTGCCTCCACTACATCGCTTCCCAAACTATTCCACTTACTGACTACTCTGTGGCTGAAGAAATACTTCCTAACATCCCTGTGATTCATCTGTGTCTTCAGCTTCCAACTGTGTCCCCTTGTTACTGTGTCCAATCTCTGGAACATCCTGTCTTTGTCCACCTTGTCAATTCCTCTCAGTATTTTGTATGTCGTTATCATGTCCCCCCTATCTCTCCTGTCCTCCAGTGTCGTCAGGTTGATTTCCCTTAACCTCTCCTCGTATGACATACCTCTTAGCTCTGGGACTAGTCTTGTTGCAAACCTTTGCACTTTCTCTAGTTTCTTCACGTGCTTGGCTAGGTGTGGGTTCCAAACTGGTGCCGCATACTCCAATATGGGCCTAACGTACACGGTGTACAGGGTCCTGAATGATTCCTTATTAAGATGTCGGAATGCTGTTCTGAGGTTTGCTAGGCGCCCATATGCTGCAGCAGTTATTTGGTTGATGTGCGCTTCAGGAGATGTGCTTGGTGTTATACTCACCCCAAGATCTTTTTCCTTGAGTGAGGTTTGTAGTCTCTGCCCCCCTAGACTGTACTCCGTCTGCGGTCTTCTTTGCCCTTCCCCAATCTTCATGACTTTGCACTTGGTGTGTGTGTGTGTGTGTGTAAGTGTGTGTGTGTGTGTGTGAGTGTGAGTGTGTTTGGTGAAATCTTTACCGAGTCTAGGGTAGACTGTTTCATATTACTCTGGGTAAAATCTCCGTAGGTGTAAATTCACTGATTCTATACGAGTTTTGTGTCTGACACAGAATTCCTCTCGCTTCACTCCCTGGCTTTTCCTTGTCAGTGTTATTCTGAGCTGAACTTGGTGCCTCGATATCGGTTTCCCTTTTGGAGCATTAGTAAAATTTGATGCAGGACTCGATACACAGGGCTGGCATGGGAACGCAGGATCGAGTCCTGACCAAGCCGCAGTTCTGTTAATGACTCAAAATCACTTGTTTCGTGATTTCATTGATATAGACTCCTCGTGAAGGCTGGTACACCAAACAGGATGAGGCTGAAATTAGTCTCTCATGCTCCATGACCACGGATGTCCTTGCATCAAGATAACACGCCCAGTACTGCTTGGCGCCTGGTGTTTAAGGATGGTGGTCCAGTTGAGATAGTGATGCGTACTTTGTTCAGTTCACACATGGCTGGGCATGGGAACGCAGGATCGAGTCATGGCCAAGCCACAGTTCTGTTAATAATATACATAAGCTTCATACCTGTGTATTAGATTACATGAAACACTTCTCCAGTAAACATGCCCAGTTGTTTTATGTACCTTATTTATCCGCAAATTTTGAATTTCCTCCTCACATTACACGATTTACGTTTGATTCTGGTGACATCCTGGGTATATTTACCCTCCCTGATCTTTTTCGGTCGCTGATATTTGCAGATGAACAAAGCGAGCTGATATTCTACACTAAAAACAAGAGTTGAACCATGAACTTAGATGTATCAGAGTGGGGGATTATGAACCCACCTAACTGACGTAAACATTGGTTCTACCTTCATGTGTTTTGGGTGTAGTGGCTTTTCCACTCTGTTAAACAGAAAGAAGTAATGTTTAAAAGGTGTTGGTTATTGCTTGTAATGTTCTGTACCTTTAGTGGCGGACAGAACAGTTTGATGCCTCTACAATTTGTGTTACGGAGAACTTGGCTTACATCTCGGTTCTTCTCCACTAATAAATATTGTGTAAAATCATGGAAGGGAATCATTTTGCTCTGTTCTATAGAGCTCCAGCTCTAAATTCTTCATTCCCTTCCAGTCTTGACAGTAAATATGTTAAGATACTGGCCAGTTATTCACTGCCTCTTGTCTTTCCCTATTTTCATATATGGAGACCACATATATATATTTTTTATTATGTGGCGTTTGCCTAAATTGAGAAGGATAGTTTGAAGACCGTCGCAAGTCAGTTCTGCTCCATCTATCTGGAGTTTATCTGGAGAGAGTTCCGGGGGTCAACGCCCCCGCGGCCCGGTCTGTGACCAGGCCTCCTTAGGTCAGTGTCCCAGGATGCGACCCACACCAGTCGACTAACACCCAGGTACCCATTTTACTGATGGGGAACATAGACAACAGGTGGAAAGAAACACGTCCAATGTTTCTACTCTGGCTGGGAATCGAACCCTGGCCCTCGCCGTGTGAAGCCAGAGCGTTAACCACGGTCGCGTTGCTTTTGTTTCATTAGTCTCCTTTTGTAATTTCATCACTCATTTTTGGTTGTCTTGATGCATTCTAGTACCTCATGACATCTTCTGACTTCAGTGCCTTCCACTGTCTGTACTTCTAGTACATGATGATATCTTGTGACTTCAGTGTCTATCACTATGTCTCTACTTTCTTCTCTGCATCTGTATTTCCCTTATTTGTTATTCTTTGTTTTGTTTTTTTCACTTTCCCTACTTATTCTTGCATATTCGTTTCTAGCTTCCCTATTGTTTTCCCATGTTTCTATGGTTTGATTTACTTTATATTACAAACACTCTTGCACCTCCCTTTCGCCTCTCTGTATTCCTAAATGAAATACTGGCTCTCTCTTTTCTGTTATTTCTCTACTTCCTGTTATCGTATGAATATTTTCTTTCCCCTCTTATATCTTTGATTCTATTACCTCCATCCTTTCTCATGAGTTTTTTTCTCCACTTCCCCTTTCCATTGCGCTACACTCAGGAAACTTTTCATGTCATCAAAGGTATCCCTCCCTTAGTCTCGTTTCCTGTTACTCTCTTCCTACGTATCTATCACTATTCCCATTTCTACCAAGTGCTTAACATTTACCAGTCAATGATTGCTGGTATCTAGTAATTCTCTTTAAGTAATTTCATTTATGTCATATTCCTTTTGGGTAAAAACCAGATCAAATCTCACTGGCTCTCCCCTCACTTGTGTCTACTTCAGGACTGCACAAAATATTGCTACCATAAATTTCGTTCTCCTGGTTGTAAGGGTTGTAGGTAAGTTGAGGTGGGATCGAAATATGTAGGCTGAAGATGAAGGTGTGACTTGGAGCTTTTGAAATGGGTTGATTTGGTACGTTTGGACTGAAGGATTATGTATTGGTTGCATTGGTAAGTGTGGGTTGGAGTAATGAGTGGACCAGAGATAAATGCATCAGTGGAGTGGTGTTTGGGAAGGAGCTTTGGAGTGATTGTGTGTGTGTGTGTGTGTGTGTGTGTGTGTGTGTGTGTGTGTGTGTGTGTGTGTGTTTGTGTGTTTGAGTTGGTATGTGGACTTGAGTGGTATTTCTGGTTGAGAGTAAAAACCATTGGTTTGAATGGATGAGCGTCCCACATTCTAGTGCTCCATAGTCCAGTGTATACAAACCCAGTGCATTCACAGCCCAATTATCCACAGACCAGTGTATTCACAGTCTAGTAATCCTCAACCCAATGATTCACAGTCCAGTAGTTCACAGTCCAGTGCATCACAGTGAACCTTAAAGATTCAAGTCTTATTTATCTCTCTGCTGGAAAAACAAGAATTGAAATTTCTGGCAGCTCATAAGTTACTACGCCCGTGTGTACCCTGGCTGACAGTTATTGAGTTAAAGCCGATGCGTCTGTACCTTGGCTGACAACTGGCGTTACTACACATGCATATCAACAATGGCTGACCGCTGGTGTGTCACTAAACAGGCGTATCTACTCTTGCTGACAGCTGATGTTAGTGCACAGTAGTATCTACCCTGGCTGACAGCTATTAATAAAGAAGGGTAAGCTGCTGGCTAGCCAGGTCTCTGTACCAATTACATATTATATTATATTATATTCCAATGAAAAGCAGGGGCACCATGAGTACACTAAGAGAAAATACAATAAGTGTCAGGGGCCCAAGACTGTTCAACTGCCTCCCAGCAAACATAAAGGGGATTACCAATGGACCTCTGGTTGTCTTCAAGAGGGAGCTGGACAGATACCTAAAGTCAGTGCCTGACCAGCTGGGTTATGGTTCGTACATCGGTTTGCGTGTGGCCAGCAGTAACACCCTGGTTGATTAAGCCTTGATCCTCCGCGAGGCCTGGTCATGAACATGGCAGTGGGGGCGTTGACCCCCGGAACATCCTCCAGGTATACTCAAGATATTATTATTATTATTATTATTATTATTATTATTATTATTATTATTATTATTATTATTATTATTATTAGGGCACTAAAATCGTAAGGGCTCCGTGCTTTACGGAAGGGAAGAAATGGGGATTAATCAAGTTTGTTCCGAAGGGAAGGTCCAGTTACTTTAGATAAATATCCCTTCACCAGACTCAAGCCAATCCCCTGAGATGCTCAGATTATGTCTCTGGTAACCAGAGACTTAATCTGAGCATCTCTCGGCTGGCCCAGGACCCCAGCAAAAGTACGAACTACTGGCCGATCCATCTCGCTACATCTTCAAGTTGATGGAGAGGATCGTGTACGTTCCTCTGATCCGATGTTCTCTTAACAAACGACTTTCTCTTCTGAGTGTCGTTAGTTCCTGCAAAATCTGAGTGACGACAGATTTCTTGGCTCCGCAGATTTGTGACCTCCAGGAGGGTTTACAAGTCGTCTCCTTACCTTAGTCGTCTTCCACCCGGAGAGAGACTATATAGCATTACGTGGAGGCTTGCCATTTTCCGCAGTCTTCAGTCACTGACTGCGGGGTCATGTATCCTGATTTCCACTACAGTTTCTGAGTAATTTGGTCGTTCGAAGCGAGGGCTGGTTCATGTCCCTCTTGGGAAATCCTGCAGGAGAAGATACTGCAAAGAAGCAGTTCAAGGTATGTATGATTTATCAAAGCTATGAACCATGAGATGTTGGTACTACACTACCTGTTACTGGTTAAAAGAACTCCTGGTAATCCTAACTTGCCAGTTTTAAGTCAAGAGTCCCATGTAATTAACAGGAGGACGATTATGAAAATTTCCTGTATAGCAAACTTGATACATAATGTTCTTATATAGCGAGCCTGGTGGGTGCAATAAATGAGCAACATGTTAGGAATGTATTCTGTGCTTGAGGATAGGACACACTCCTCATCCCTAGTCACCTGCTTCTTGCCGGTGTCCCTTTGTCTCTGTGTGATTTGTCTTATTTCACCTTTTCGACTAAGAAGATTTTTTAATACCAGGATACCTGTAGTGACCTCGGAGAACATTTAGGGGATTTTTTGACTTCAAGAATTTAATGTTTTTTTTTTCACTTGATGTAGACTGTTTTAATTTATTGTGATACTTTTGTTTGTTTGCTCTTTGGTTTCAGGGGATTTTTATTACATATAGCGAAGTTTTTGTGTGAGTGTTAGTGTAATGGTTTCTGTAATGACCTTATTGGTGTGACCTCTGAGGTCATGGTGTGACCTCTGAGGTCATTCAGTGTTCATTATACACAGCCATTGTAAATTTTACACCTTTCTTCCTTCCTTCCTTCCTTTCTTCCTTCCTTCCTTCCTTCCTTCCTTCCTTCCTTCCTTCCTTCCACCCTTCCTTCCTTCCTTCCTTCCTTCCTTCCTTCCTTCCTTCCTTCCACCCTTCCTTCCTTCCTTCCTTCCTTCCTTCCTTCCTTCCTTCCTTCCTTCCTTCCTTCCACCCTTCCTTCCTTCCTTCCTTCCTTCCTTCCTTCCTTCCTTCCTTCCTTCCTTCCTTCCTTCCTTCATTCCTTCCTTCCTTCCTTCCACCCTTCCTTCCTTCCTTCCTTGCTGCCTTCCTTCCCTCCTGCCTTCCTTCTTTCCTTCCTTCCTTCCTGCCTTCCTTCTTTCCTTCCTTCCTTGCTGCCTTCCTTCCCTCCTGCCTTCCTTCCTTCCTTCCTTCCTTGCTGCCTTCCTTCCCTCCTGCCTTCCTTCTTTCCTTCCTTCCTTCCTGCCTTCCTTCCTTCCTTCCTTCCTTGCTGCCTTCCTTCCCTCCTGCCTTCCTTCTTTCCTTCCTTCCTTCCTGCCTTCCTTCCTTCCTTCCTTCCTTCGTTCCTTCCTTCCTTCCTTCCTTCCTTCCTTCTTTCCTTCCTTCCTTCCTTCCTTCTTTCCTTCCTTCCTTCCTTCCTTCCTTCCTTCCTTCCTTCATTCCTTCCTTTCTTCCTTCCTTCCTTCCTTCCTTCCTTCCTTCCTTCCTTCCTTCCTTCCTTCCTTTCTTTCTTCCTTCCTTCCTTCCTTCCTTCCTTCCTTCCTTCCTTCCTTTCTTCCTTCCTTCCTTCCTTCCTTCCTTCCTTCCTTCCTTCCTTTCTTCCTTCCTTTCTTCCTTCCACCCTTTCTTCCTTCCTTCCTTCCTTCCTTTCTTTCTTGCTTGCTTCCTTCCACCCTTCCTTCTTTCCTTCCTTCCTTCCTTCCTTCCTTCCTTCCTTCCTTCCTTCCTTCCTTGGACCCTGGAACAGCCAGAGAAATTATCTGTGAAACTTGGGTTATAAGTACACTAAAACAGAGAAAATAATTTAGACTCACTGAAATTAAAACAATTAAAACAGTTGTTAAACCTCTCTGTTTCCTATAGATAACTTCTACCTAAACGCGCACTATACAGTGAGTTGCAATCAGCCTTGAGATTTGTTCACACACATACTGAAGTACGTGGTTCGATCCCCGCTGCGGGTGGCAACATTAGGACGTGTTGCCTAAAGCCAACCTCTGACCGTCTTCACCCAGCAGTAAAATAGATACCTGGGTGTTAGTGGACTGGTGTGGGACGCATCCTGGGTATTAGTGGATTGGTGTGAGTAGCATCCTTGGTGTTAGTGGACTGGTGTGGGCCGCATCCTGGATGTTAGTGGACTGGTGTGGGTCACAACCTGGGTGTTAGTGGACTGGTGTGGGTAGTATCCTGGGTGTTAGTGGACTGGTGAGGGTCGCATCCTGGGACAAAATTAACCTAATTTGCGGGAAATGCTCAGCATAAGAAAGAAGAAACACTACAACAGGCCTACTGACCCATGCGGAGCAGGTCCATGTACCCCATTCCCCCGGATTAGCCCAATGACCCATCCAGTCTGGTCACCTCCATTCAAGGAAGGAGCACTGCACCAGACCCAGCAGCACAAGCTAGTCAGGTCCAACTCACACCCACCCTCACCCACTCATGTATTTATCTAACCTATTTTTAAAACTACACAACGTTTTAGCCTGAATAACTGTACTCGGGAGTTTGTTCCACTCATCCACAACTCTATTACCAAACAAGTGCTTTCCTATATCCTTCCTGAATCTGAATTTTTCCAACTTGAAACCATTGCTGCGAGTCCTGTCTTGGCTGGAAATTTTCAGCACGCTATTTATATCCCGTTTATTTATTCCTGTTTTCCATTTATACACCTCGATCATATCCGCCCTAATTCTACGCCTTTCGAGAGAGTGCAGATTCAGGCCCTCAGTCTATCCTCATAGGGAAGATTCCTGATACATGGGATCATCTTTGTCATCCTCTTCTGTACGTTTTCCAGAGCATTTATATCCATTCTGTAATACGGTGACCAAAACTGTGCAGCATAGTCTAAATGAGGCCTAACCAAGGATATATAGAGTTGAAGAACAACATGAGGACTTCTATTATTTATACTTCTAGATATGAAGCCAAGAATTCTGTTAGCTTTATTGCGAACACTAATGCATTGTTGTCTTGGTTTTAGGTTACTGCTAACCAGAACTTCTAAATCCTTTTCGCAAGCAGTAATATTAAGATCTACATTATTTAGTTTATATGTGGCATGGTTATTTAACTGTCCAACATTTAGAACTTTGCATTTGTCTATATTAAACTGCATCTGCCACTTCTCCGACCATTGCATCAGTCTATTCAAATCATCCTGGAGTGCTCTGGTGTCCTCATTAGAATGAATTGGACGGCCTATTTTGTTGTCATCAGCAAATTTGCTTATATCGCTATTTATTCCCTCATCTATGGCGTTTATGTAAATTGTGAACAACAACGGGCCCAACACTGAACCCTGAGGAACACCGCTTGTGACGTGCCACCATTCTGATTTCTCCCCATTTATGTAAACTCTCTGCTGTCTATTTGTCAGCCATGCCTCTACCCAGGAAAAAATTTCTCCTCCTATTCCGTGTGCCTTAAGTTTCCTCAATAGCCTCTGGTGTGGAACTTTATCGAAAACCTTACTGAAGTCCATATACACAATATCATATTCATTACCTTGATCTACAAGCAGCTTTGTATATAGTAGTATGTCACTGATATCAACTATGGTCCGTATACCTTGAACATGTACTGGTAGAAATAAAGATATTATTATTATTATTATTGTTATTATTATTATTATTATTATTATTATTATTATTATTATTATTATTATTATTATTATTATTATTATTATTATTATTATTATTATCCCAAGAGTGCACTGAAAAATACAGATATCATCAAATGATAATAAGAAGTACATTAAAATCTATGAATCACAATATATAATAGTTATAATAATTATGATTGTCTCATATTTTGTTGGCAGTGCAGAGAGTGAAACCGCAGCTCTCCTTGCTGGGATGCTGGGTTCTTTATTGCTAATGGGATTTCTGTCTCTTTCTTTCTTTCTCTCTCTCTCTCTTTCTCTCTCTCTCTCTCTTTTTTTTTTTTTTACACAGGGTTTGACAAGGTTAAGGATCCCTAGCTTTATTGACAGCTATATTACAGGTTAAGGATTCCTAACTTTATTGGCAAGCTAAGAGCTGTTACCTACATCAGCTCTCTCTCTACATCTCTCTCTCTCTCTCTCTCTCTCTCTCTCTCTCTCTCTCTCTCTCTCTCTCTCTCTCTCTCTCTCTCTCTCTCTCTCTCTCTCTCTCCCTCTCTCTCTTTCTCTCTTTTTTACACAGGGTTTGTCAAGGTTAGGTTAAGGATTCCTAACTTTATTGGCAAGCTAAGAGCTGTTACCTACATCAGCTCATTTGAAAGCATTTTTATTGCTATGAAACATACAAGTAGGGAACAGGATGAAGTTGGAGTCATCTGTGGGCCAGCTGAGGGCCATCTGTGGGCCAGCTGAGGGCCATCTGTGGGCCAGCTGAGGGCCAGCATTTTCATTTGATCAACTGACTTTATCTCGTTGACATCATTATGCTGTACGAATGTGTTCCATACTCGAGTCATCCTGGGTATATAGGATCTCAGATGAAGTGATGTTCTCTCATAAGTTTTTCTCTCCTTGAATTAAATACCAGCTCTTATTTCTTCAACATCTCTTAGTAATCCACCACTCACTAGGTTCTCTACACATATGCTGCTATGTATGATAATTCTATGTAACTGTATTGTGTATACCTGAATAAATTTACTTACTTACTTACACAAAACTTTCCTCATTCCATCTACTGCAATATTCCTGTCTGACTTTTTTTTGGGTTATCCCAGGTTCTCCACACATATGTTGCCACGTATGATAATCTGTGTATTTTGTGTATACCTGAATGAATTTTACTTGTATTCCTGTCTGACTTTTTTGGGTTATCCTAGGTTCTCTACACATATGCTGCTATGTATGATAATTCTATGTAACTGTATTGTGTATACCTGAATAAATTTACTTACTTACTTACTTACGTATTCCATGAATCAACTTATACCATTTTCTTTGTTTAGCCGCTGTGTTCATTTTCTTTGACTAGTTCAGCGGTAACTCTTGCTTTCCCAAGAGCGAAATTTAGAGACGAATAAACCATACCACGGGCGGGGATAAAACCCGCTATAAGAGAGACTCAAGACTCTCTGATCAGGTTTGTTTGCAATCGTGTCTTTACGATTTCGTGAGTCAAGTTAGAGACGAATAAATTGGATCTGTTGGGAAGCAGTAGGAACACACATCCGAGGAACACACTAGGTGCAGTGAAAACAGGTTTGAAAAACGCACGAAATGCAAAAATTAGGTTATTTTTCTGGAAACGTTTCTCTCCTGGGACGTTGTATATATATGTATGTAATATAATAATATCTTTATTTACTACCAGTACATGTACAAGGTATACAGACCATAGCTGACATACTACTATATAGAAAGCCCCTTGTTATTTTGAGCATTTCGGGCAAATTAGGCCAGTTTTGTCCCAGGATGCGACCCACACCAGTCCACTAACACCCATTTTACTGATGGATGAACATAGACAAGTGATGTAAGGAAACACCCGGATTGTTTCCAATCTTTGCCGGGAATCGAACCCGGACACCCACAGTGTGAAGCGAGAGCATTTGCCACCAGGCCACGGAGCCTGTTTGTATATACATGCATATATTTTCGTATGTTTTATATGTTATACAACTGTATAAATAAACGTAGATGTAAATCAGTGCTAGGAGGGAAGTAGCCACTATAAGACTGGCGCCCAGACATGTATGCTCATCGTACTCTGAACAAGAAATCCTCATTCAGACATTGTTTATTGTTGTATCTGATGTGCTAGACATCAGCACCAGTGAAGTCAGAGACACATTGTAGAACAGCCTTTTACTGGACAACATTTCTTCCAGCTTAGACATTTTATCAGTAGGTTTATTCACGTATACACAAATACAGTTATATAGATTATCGTACATAGAAGAAACTAAGATAACCCCAAAAAAGCCAGGGTGACTTATTTCTAATTATTTTCAACAATGATTGTTCTACGCTGACCATCGCTCCAATAGAAGCCTGGCGTTGCAACTACGTCCTCATACACGTCTGCAACACGTCATAACCTGAGTCAACATGAATAGCGAATCATATATGGCATCCGGACATTAGTGAACGATTCCCTAATGGTGCGTTATTTACGGAGTCAAGCGCTGATACTATGTAGTTAGGAGGATTTTTTCCCTGCCATTCAGCTGGATTAATTGGTATCAAATTTTCTACGGTATGTTTGCTGTTGTAAATGAAAGCACTATCAAAGGTAATTGCAACGGGACTCCTGAATATGATTATTGACTTTGTATACGAGTGAACAATGTTTGTATATCTGCTATGACTCAAATGGAAGGTGGAACAGCGTAAGAGTGAGAGAGGGAGAGAGAGAGAGAGAGAGAGAGAGAGAGAGAGAGAGAGAGAGAGAGAGAGAGAGAGAGAGAGAGAGAGAGAGAGAGAGAGAGAGAGAGAGAGAGAGAGAGAGAGAGAGAGAGAGAGAGAGAGAGAGAAATATGTATATGATTTTTATATTCTTATAATAATAATAATAATAATAATAATAATAATAATAATAATAATAATAATAATAATAATAATAATAATATTCGCATTTGAATGCTATGAATAACGCTAAATAAATTATTTTGGTTAGTATAGAAAATGTACATAACTACACGTGTAATTTTGATTAATTTCAGAGAGTACATGTACTGTACATGTACTGTACATGTACTGTACATGTACTGTACATGTACATACTGGGAGACGCAGTGGTACAATCACAGAGACAAATATAATGGTACAAATACAGGAGGGGTGTTAATGTTGCAGTTTAAAAACTGTAGTGTAAAGCACCCTTCTGGCAAGACAGTGATGGAGTGAATGATGGTGAAAGTTTTTCTTTTTCGGGCCACCCTGCCTTGGTGGGAATCGGCCAGTGTGATAATAATAATAAAAAAAATACAGGACACACAAGTAAAGAAAAATACTGGCAAAACTACATTACTAACATACAGTGTGCACTCTCAAGTGCACACATGGAGGAGTTACACAGCTAGACAGTGCACGCGAGGAGCAGCAACACAGAGACAGTGCACACGAGGAGCAGTAACGCAGAGAGACAGTGCACACGAGGAGCAGTAACACAGAGACAGTGCACACGAGGAGCAGTAACGCAGAGAGACAGTGCACACGAGGAGCAGTAACAGAGACAGTGCACACGAGGAGCAGTAACACAGAGACAGTGCACACGAGGAGGAGTAACGCAGAGAGACAGTGCACACGAAGAGGAGCAACACAGCCAGACAGTGCACACGAGGAGGAGTAACACAGCCAGACAGTGCACACGAGGAGGGGCAACATAGCCAGACAGTGCACACGAGGAGGAGCAACACAGCCAGACAGTGCACACGACAAGGAGCAACACAGCCAGAGTGCACACAAAGAGTAGCAACACAGCCAGAGTGCACACAAGGAGGAACAACACTGCGGGACAGCGTGCACACAAGGAGGAGCGAGACAGAGTGCACACAAGGAGCGAGGCAGAGTGCACACAAGAAGGAGCGAGACAGAGTGCACACAAGAAGGAGCGAGACAGAGTGCACACAAGAAGGAGCGAGGCAGAGTGCACACAAGAAGGAGCGAGACAGAGTGCACACAAGAAGGAGCGAGACAGAGTGCACACAAGGAGCGAGGCAGAGTGCACACAAGAAGGAGCGAGGCAGAGTGCACACAAGAAGGAGCGAGACAGAGTGCACATAAGAAGGAACGAGACAGAGTGCACACAAGGAGCGAGGCAGAGTGCACACAAGAAGGAGCGGGGCAGAGTGCACACAAGAAGAAGTGAGGCAGAGTGCACACAAGAAGGAGCGAGGCAGAGTGCACACAAGGAGCGAGACATAGTGCACACAAGAAGGAGCGAGACATAGTGCACACAAGAAGGAGCGAGACAGAGTGCACACAAGAAGGAGCGAGGCAGAGTGCACACAAGAAGGAGCGATACATAGTGCACACAAGAAGGAGCGAGGCAGAGTGCACACAAGAAGAAACGAGGCAGAGTGCACACAAGGAGCGAGGCAGAGTGCACACAAGGAGCGAGGCAGAGTTCACACAAGGAGCGAGGCAGAGTGCACACAAGGAGCGAGGCAGAGTGCACACAAGGAGCGAGGCAGAGTGCACACAAGGAGCGAGGCAGAGTGCACACAAGGAGCGAGGCAGAGTGCACACAAGGAGCGAGGCAGAGTGCACACAAGGAGCGAGGCAGAGTGCACACAAGGAGCGAGGCAGAGTGCACACAAGGAGCGAGGCAGAGTGCACACAAGGAGCGAGGCAGAGTGCACACAAGGAGCGAGGCAGAGTGCACACAAGGAGCGAGGCAGAGTGCACACAAGGAGCGAGGCAGAGTGCACACAAGGAGCGAGGCAGAGTGCACACAAGGAGCGAGGCAGAGTGCACACAAAGAGCGAGGCAGAGTGCACACAAGGAGCGAGGCAGAGTGCACACAAGGAGCGAGACATAGTGCACACAAGAAGGAGCGAGACATAGTGCACACAAGAAGGAGCGAGACAGAGTGCACACAAGAAGGAGCGAGGCAGAGTGCACACAAGAAGGAGCGATACATAGTGCACACAAGAAGGAGCGAGGCAGAGTGCACACAAGAAGAAACGAGGCAGAGTGCACACAAGGAGCGAGGCAGAGTGCACACAAGGAGCGAGGCAGAGTGCACACAAGGAGCGAGGCAGAGTGCACACAAGGAGCGAGGCAGAGTGCACACAAGGAGCGAGGCAGAGTGCACACAAGGAGCGAGGCAGAGTGCACACAAGGAGCGAGGCAGAGTGCACACAAGGAGCGAGGCAGAGTGCACACAAGGAGCGAGGCAGAGTGCACACAAGGAGCGAGGCAGAGTGCACACAAGGAGCGAGGCAGAGTGCACACAAGGAGCGAGGCAGAGTGCACACAAGGAGCGAGGCAGAGTGCACACAAGGAGCGAGGCAGAGTGCACACAAGGAGCGAGGCAGAGTGCACACAAGGAGCGAGGCAGAGTGCACACAAGGAGCGAGGCAGAGTGCACACAAAGAGCGAGGCAGAGTGCACACAAGGAGCGAGGCAGAGTGCACACAAGGAGCGAGGCAGAGTGCACACAAGGAGCGAGACAGAGTGCACACAAGAAGGAACGAGACAGAGTGCACACAAGAAGGAGCGAGGCAGAGTGCACACAAGAAGGAACGAGACAGAGTGCACACAAGAAGGAACGAGACAGAGTGCACACAAGAAGGAACGAGACAGAGTGCACACAAGAAGGAACGAGACAGAGTGCACACAAGAAGGAACGAGACAGAGTGCACACAAGAAGGAACGAGACAGAGTGCACACAAGAAGGAACGAGACAGAGTGCACACAAGAAGGAACGAGACAGAGTGCACACAAGAAGGAACGAGACAGAGTGCACACAAGAAGGAACGAGACAGAGTGCATACAAGAAGGAACGAGACAGAGTGCACACAAGGAGCGAGAAAGAGTGCACACAAGGAGCGAGGTAGAGTGCACACAATGTTCCCTGACATTTTGTCACTTGTTTAATGTTGTACTAGTTTTAATTTCTTCTGGTAGGCTCTTTTGTAGTTTAGGCCTATTTATTTAGGCTCAGTCACACGCATGGTATATACATGTTTTGTACTTGTTTCTGCCTTGATACTAGTGAAGGGCCTTGACCCAAGGACCTGGAGCTGTATCCTCACCTTCCTCGAGTTTAAGCTTAATTACTCCACCCATTTGGGTTTAGTACCAACATATTTATTAATGATACGTGTTACTATAGCACAAATATTGTTTGTATATTGTTTTGCGAAATTTATATATCGTGTTATCTTTCCAGGTGAGATGTTGGTGATGTTGGTGAAGGTGAGGGCCAAGGGTGCCACCTGGGCAGGTAAGATGTTGGTGATGTTGGTGAAGGTGAGGGATAAGGGTGCCACCTGGGCAGGTGAGATGTTGGTGATGTTGGTGATGGTGAGGGATAAGGGTGCCACCTAGGCAGGTAAGATGTTGGTAATGTTGGTGAAGGTGAGGGCCAAGGGTGCCACCTGGGCAGGTAAGATGTTGACAAAGCTCCAGGATGACGGTAAAACACCTAGCTCTGCTGGGTGCGTCATTCTTCTAGGATTGCGTGGTCCCGTGGGTTAGAGCGTCATGTGTGATTTTCGCTCACAATGAGGTGGGCCAAAACGACATGGGTTCGAACTCTCGGCTAGTCGCAGTGTTGTTATTGAATAATACCACTCGTTCGTGATTACAATAATATATATATATATATATATATATATATATATATATATATATATATATATATATATATATATATATATATATATATATATATATATATATATATATATATATAACTTTTGCTTTGATGACTTAGACACTTGTATAATATTTATGTTTCTTTACTGCAGAAACGTTTCTTTAAACGTCTGCACAATAAAGATACCCAGGTGTTACACAGGTGTTTAATTTATGAACCTGACGGTTCTCTGAACCACCAGGTTCAGAGAACAGATAATGTAGTGTTTAGTGGAGAAGGGCATAACTAGCTGATAGGTGAGACAGGAGAGGAGGAGAGGCAGGAGAGGAAGTGAGACAGTAGAGGAAGTGAGACAGTAGAGGAGGTGAGACAGTAGAAGAGGTGAGACAGGAGAGGAGGTGAGACAGGAGAGGTGGTGAGACAGGAGAGGAAGTGAGACAGTAGAGGAAGTGAGACAGTAGAGGAAGTGAGACAGGAGAGGAAGTGAAACAGGAGAGGAGGTGCGGCAGGAACCCTCACTTCCTCCCTCAAAATATCAGTGTTGATCATATAACAGTGGCAGCAGCTGCCAGGAGACTTCATTTTATTAGCCTAGCAAGGTAAGATGAATCTCTAAAATATACGACCTCTTTGTGAAGGCTGCTAATTCAATGTCTCAGTCTGGCTGAATACACAGTGCTCCCTCACTATAACTTCCTCGTAGCAACACTCACATATTCAACAGCTGTATTAATACAGCTACAGTAGATACATTGCTGTTAAAGTCACGGGAATCATTAATTACATTATGATAATAATGAAGTACAATGTTAGGGTATAATAATTATTTTAGTGTAAGCAAAATGGTATCTAGTGAAGACGACTTGCTCTCTCATGCTGAGGCTGACACAGCATCTCTGGTGTTCCAGTGAGCACATTGTGAAAATCATGAGAGTATTTTTCAAATTTTGATTTACGGGCTCGTTTTATCCAGGTTATTTTGTATTATGCATTTTTTTACGCATTTTCCATTGAGTTACATAAAAATGCGTTGTGTGGTACCGCGTCGTAAGATGCTTTACAGCATCCAGCTTGTGCTAATAAGTCTGATGCCGTGCCAGATGTGATCTGACGTGACTAGTTGAGTCATTGGTTTCAGCCGGGAGGTGACTTGGACATGCCTCGCATGAGCCAGTAGGCCTTCCGCAGTGTTCCTTCTTTCATATGTTCTTGTTTCCTCCCTAGCCCGTGTTCTCCATATATTTTTTTTCATTGTATGGAGAAATGCACGAGAGAAATTTCTGTAGGTGCTTTACTCGCCGCCAGACCTATGCCAACTATTTTTTTTTTAGATATTTGTATTGATTCACAGGTTAATGTTAGTAAACAAAGCCAAACCAAATCTTAGAGAAAAATAAATAATGCATTTCCATGAATTTTCAAGGATGAAGAAATTAATGGTGGGAGGTTCATGTGAAACGCTGCAGTAATTGGAGACCAGAAGTTCTCCCCAGTGGTGGAATTATCAGGACCAAATGTTGGGGTGACCTTCCCCTCTCCTTCCCAGTGATGGAATTAATAGGACCTTTTATTGGGGTAACCTTCCCTCTTCTCCTAGTAGTGATGGAGTTATCAGGGCCAAGTGTTGAGGAGACCTTCCCTGCACATCTTCATAGTGGTGGAGATAGCAGGGTAATGTATTGGGAAGACGTTCCCTACTCTCCTTCTCAGGAGCTTAGCAAAGCTCCCCAAATCATCCCCAGTGAGGTATTTAGAACTTCATCTTGGGCAACTTTCCACCGTAGCCCTAATTAACCATATCTTGTGGATCAAGACAGTCTTAGCCAGCCATATTTTGTGGATCACGATAAAGAGTTGTTTATACATGTATTATACGTGTCTTGTGTATGAAAGAGTAAGCAGACATGACAGTTGTTCTGACCATCTGCGTCATCTGTTAGTTCGATACTCATCAACGAAGATCAATGTCCAAGGCGCGACGGTTCTGACATAGGAAGACTGATATTTGAGGAGAGATGGTCCTAATGTAGGAAGATCAGCGGTCCTGACCTAGGAAGGCCAATATTTAAATGAGATGGTCCTGACCTAGGAAGACCAATATTTAAGAGAGGTGGTCCTGACCTAATAAGACCAGTATTTGAGGAGGTGGTCTTCCTAGGTCAGGACCACCTCTTTTAAATATTGTGGAACCCATAAAGAAACATCACGATCCTTAACTCGTCCTGGAGATGCTGTGACTTAGGAAGTGTGTGGACGAAGTAGGACTCAGAATATTTTGTTTAAAATGAAACACAAAGTAAAACCAGCTGGTTAATGTCATTTAGGTGGCCAACAACTCTGGCCATACAATAGAGCGGGAAAATAATGTAAGGGGCCTGGGAGTAGTAATGTCTGAGGATCTCACTTTCAAGGATCACAACAGTGCCACGATCGCAAGTGCAAAGAAAATGATAGGATGGATAATGAGAACGTTCAAAACGAAAGATGCCGAGCCAATTATGATCCTTTTCAAATCATTTGTTGTCTCTAGGCTGGAATACTGCTGTACATTAACATCTCTATTCAAAGCAGGTGAAATTGTAGATCTAGAGAGTGTACAGAGATCCTTTACTGCACGTATAAGTTCTGTCAAACACCTTAACTACTGGGAACGCTTGGAAGCACTTTACTTGTACTCGTTGGAACGCAGGAGGGAGAGATATCATAATCTACACTTTGAAAATCCTGGAAGAAATGGTCCCAAATCTGCACACAGAAATCACTCCCTACGAAAGTAAAAGACTGGGCAGGCGATGCAAAATACCCCCAATTAAAAGTAGGGGCACCATTGGTACAATAAGGGAAAACACCATAAGTGTCCGGGGCCCAAGACTGTTCAACAGCCTCCCATCAAGCATTAGGGATATTGCCAATAAGCCCCTGGCTGCCTTCAAGAGAGCTGGACAGATACCTAAAGTCAGTGCCGGATCAACCGGGCTGTGGCTCGTACGTTGGACTGCGTGCGGCCAGCAGTAACAGCCTGGTTGATCAGGCCCTGATCCACCGGGAGGCCTGGTCATGGACCGGGCCGCGGGGGCGTTGATCCCCGGAATAACCTCCAGGTAACCTCCAGGTACCACCACTCAAGTTTAATTCCAAAAATTACAGATGAAATTCTCAGCATACATACACCGAAAATCATACATCTGTCGGTGTATACATCGTTACGTGGAACAGTTGTACCCTGTTTGGCTACCATTGTTTAAATCTACAGTAATCACCAATGTACATAAACAACATTTGTGTGTATCAAAGCCATTTTACGGTTTTGAAAACACACAGTATTATGATTACACTGTGGGAACATTCACAGTGTGAAGACACCCACTATGTACGCTGCTATCCTGTTCTATAAGATGGCTACCGCATTTCCCAGCAAATGAGGAACACTTTTTTCTCTCATGGAAAGTCTTGGAAAAACTCCCTGCGCCTTATATGCTCAAGGTGAGCGTCAAGAGTTGTTTCACAACTGTTTGAATCCATTGTCTTATATCCTCATGCGCCTTACATGCCGGAAAATACGATACATTTTGGGGACATCCAAAGTGCGCTTATTACAAAAAAGTAATTTTTAGAGAAGACGTTAAGATTCTCTTTTTGTAATACAGAGTTCGGGATACATAAATACACACATTAAAATCAATTAATCTTTAATATATATAAATCAACTATCTTCGGTCTAGAGGTATTTGAACTATGATATAATAATATGTACATGTTACTATCATAAATTATAATCAGCATTTTACTAAAATAATAAATAATTAATAACCCTACACAGGGTACAACTCTTGACACTATTGTGTCACTATATATATATATATATATATATATATATATATATATATATATATATATATATGTATGCTAAAATAATAAATTAAGTAACATTTATATAATAAATTACAACCAACTGCTTCTCACGACATGAGACTAGTCACATGACACTATTCAGTGTACACTACAACCAGGCCATCTTCAGTGTCCCACGACACCCTTTTCATCTCAGTGTTCCACTACGGTCCTGTGCATATCTCAGTGTTCCACTCCATCATACGTTCCTAAGTGTCACACTACGGTCCTGGCCCAGTTCAGTGTAACACTCCAACCTTTTCTTCATGTAATGTCCCACCAAACAGCATCTGATGATTCCGGCCCACAGTTGATCAGCGTAGACGGTGAGTCCACAGACATCACCGGTAGTCCATTAAATCCTCTCCAAAGGCGGTTGACACACCGCTAGCCGAACACCATGCTGCAAGCTCACTGAATGCGGCCGTCAAGTAACTGAGGCCAACAGACTCAGTGAGCTGCGGTGAGCGGTTCTTCTAACGCCAGTAGATAGGTACGATTCGGTGGTCAGGTACCTACTGCATAGACGTGTACCCTGAGGAGTTCAGGTACCTACTGCATAGACGTGTACCCTGAGGAGTTCAGGTACCTACTGCTTAGGTGCGTATCCTGAGGCGCTCAGGTACATACTGTTACTAAAGCCAGTAGACTGTACCCTTAGGTGGTCAGGTACCTACTGCTTAGATGTGCACCGTGAGGCACTCAGGCTCTTACTGCTCTAAGGCCGGCTCAGCAGCCCCCACATTGGGTTTAATGACGTACCCAGTGGTACTGCCGGCCGGCAGGTTAACTATTTAACCGCTAGTTTGGCAGGGGCCGCAACAGCGCTGCTACCCAGTTCTGCATGAAATTTTTTTTTTTATATTTTTATTTAGAACATAGGACAAATACAATAATGTATAAGAGTATAAAATTAAAAACCACACTAGATATTACAAACCTCTAGTACACAATCCTGGTACATTTAAAGAACACCATAGATAATGGCCATATTACAACCATATACATAACCCACAACCATATACATAACCCACAACCATATACATAACCCACAACCATATACATAACCCACAACCATATACATAACCCACAACCATATACATAACCCACAAACCCTCCTTTTACAATCATTATTGCCAGTGCAGACACAGCTGACACTTCTACCCCCCCCCCCCCGTATGTACAGTCGCCGTTCTAAATAACATACATTAATTATCCTAATGAATGGTCATACACTGACCTCATCAAAACCTTAATGAGTGTTTACCTAAGAGTTGGTAGTGCATGAACAAGACACAACATAAATTTACAGACTAAAACAGATATGAAACATTACATTCCTATACACATACACTGTAATAAGTAGAAGAATATACACCACCAATATAATATCAAATATTAATGTTAACCATGAATTATAAACTTTCAAAACATTGCATATCGTGAAGTTCACGCTCAAAATGCAAGATAATACACCACATGCTATATGTCGGTACAATACTAGGCTATGTACACATTTTAAAGAACCCAAGATTACAACATGAAAAAGTAATATCCAAATGGTCTATTATGATTTTAGTAAGTTACCAACACTAAACTCCTTATAACATCTATCACGCCACGTATAACTTTAACAAAACGTGTCACACATTCCACAAGACTTCATTTTATGAGTAATTCAAGATCTCAGTGCCACACAACGCCACAACCATACACACACAGACGTACGGAACCATTCATAATACATACACGTCACTCCCTAAAACCCGCGCTCTACCCTAAAGTCTCTAAGTCATTCGCCGCTTGACCTGCGCAGAGTGCAGACGTGTGACTACTGCCCTCTGCTGGCCATTGGAGGAGACATATTTTCACAACATGGCGCAGTCTGTGAGAAGGCGTTTGCACACGGTGTGCATTGAATTATTGCGTGGTGCAATAACGCCTCAGTCTGCACAAGTGCTTTTACCGCAAATTATCCGTGACACCTATGGTGTTGCGGATCAAGAACTGTATGGTGTGGCACTAAATGGTGCCTATCGTATTTTCGTCAAGCTGAGTTCAGCTGGAGTGTATGAACGGCTGGTTGACAAGTACCAGGACAGGAGCGTGGATGTTAATTCAGCGATACGTGTTCGCCTCATCGACGTGTCTAAGCATTACACATGGGTGAAAATCCGAAATGTGCCATTTGAGGCGGACGAGAATGATCTGCGGTATGTATTTGAACAATATGGACCTGTACACCTGGCTATGGCTGGTAAATGGACGGATGGGGCGTATGCCGGTTTGCCGGATGGTACGTTCACGATCAAGATGGAGTTGAGGCATGCCATCCCGTCTTACGTTATACTGGACGCATTTAGGACACAGGTAATGGTGTACTACGCTGGGCAGCAGAAGACGTGTAGGTTATGTGGTGCATATGACCATATGGCGGCCCAGTGTGGGAGATGGCAGCGGAGAAAGGACCTAGGTAGTGAGATGGTGAAAGAGCCAGAACCAGAGGTGGGTCATGCTGATGAGGCACCTGTACATAGAAGTGGCACTTCCTGGAGTGAGGAAGTGGAGCGTGAGCTGCCACTGGTGGGTACCAGCCCATCACTGTCACAGTTGGTGGGAAGTGAGGCATCTGCCATGGAGAACGGGAAGACTGTGCAGATTGGTGACGTGCGGGTAGAGGAAGGCCTACTGGTGAACGTGCAGGAAAAATCCTTTGAGAAGCAGGTTGCTGAGGATAACTTGAGTATGGTGAGGAGTAAAGTTCAGATTGAAGATGAGCAACTTGGAAGATTGGCGAACATGGCAGATGACTCGCCAGGAGTGGTGGAAGTGATTGAGGTGACTGCTGAGATTCACAGGGAGGCATCCAGTGAGTTGGAAATGGATGCAGAGTGTGTCAACCGTAAGAGGGCGGCGACATATTCTGACTCTGATGATGTTTTGACCCCGGCACAGAGACCGGGGAAAAAGCCATGGGTTGATGTGGTGCGTGAGAGCACTAAAGGTACGCCTGGTCAGGTGTTGGATAAGGGGAAGCCACCAGTGGGCAGTGGAGAGAAAAGTGGACGAAGCAGACACACTGAAAGCGTGTCAGTGAAAGGTGAAAAGGGGCAGAGGGTGAAATCACATAAGTAGGTTTCCGGTGCATGACAGTGAATATTAATGGATTGTGTGCGAGTGAGAAGCGTCTGTGGGTAAAGGGATTTTTAAGACGTTATGCTATAGACATTGTTTTTGTGCAGGAACATAATTTCAAGCTGGGAAAGGAATTGGAGGTGGATGGGTACAGAGTGTTTGTGATGTATTCGGAGCGAATGAAGGGAGGGGTGGGAATCCTGATCCGAGAGACGAGCCCGTTTGTTGTTCTTAGGAGTGAAGGGGGGGGGTCGTGTGTTAAGAATAGATGGGTGGTGGAGAGGTGAGCGGATGGCAGTCATTTGTGTGTATGTGCCGGCTGAGAATGATGTAAGGGTAAAGAATGAATTTGTGAATAACGTATTGGTATATTATTTGCGGTCATTACCGTCAGTGACAATAGTTGGTGGCGACTGGAACTGTGTGGTGCGCAGGAAGGATGTGGAACCGAGAGGGGCAGGGTGTTTTTTGGCAGGTTTAGGGGATCTATTGAGAGGTGTGGGATTGAGGGATATAGTTGATGGAGGGGATTGCGAGATAGAGCACACTTTTCATAGAAAGGGATATGCTGCACGATTAGATAGGTTGTATGTGACAAGGGGAGTGAGGGTGACGCGGGTGCAGACGGTGAATGTCGTTTATTCAGATCATAGGGCGGTTTATGCTGATTTAAATTGGGACGGTTTGCCTAAGAGATATTTGGGGTACTGGAAGCTGAATGTACGACTACTGGGTGAGGGGGTGGAGGGAGGGGATTTTGAAAGTTTGTGGGAGGACTTATGGGGTGGGGGTAAGAGTGCAAGCGATTTATTGGGGTGGTGGGATGGGGTTGCAAAGACGAGGATCAGGCAATACTATGTGCGAAGGGGAAAGAATGAGGCATGGATGACATTTGGGCTTCAACAGTATTTAGAGGGGCGGTTGCAGGGTTGTTATCAGAGGGGTGCTGTGACAGGTGTGTATCCAATGGAGGAAATTGAAGCATTAAAGTGGCAGATAAGGGATATGCACAATGAGAGATTTGATGAGGCGAGGGTGCAAGGTGGGTTAGAGGAGGCGATTTGGGGTGACAGGCCGTCAGCCTGTGTGTTACGGGGTCAGCGGAGACGCAGGTTGGCAATGGAAATTGATAAGCTGGTAGTACACGAGGACTTAGGTGGGTATACGAAGGGTCAGGAGTTGAGAACTACTGAGGGTATGAGTGGTTTTATGGATAGTTGGTTTGGAAAATATTTGAGGAGTGTAGGAGTGAACGGTGAGGATTTAGAGAGATTGGGAGAGAATGTATCTTGTGTGCTGAGTGGAAGTGATCGTATGGCATTGGGTGGGGATATTGAAGAGGGGGAGGTATGGAGAGCTTTGGAGAATATGGCGAGAGGAAAAGCGCCAGGTATAGATGGGTTACCTTGTGAATTCTATGTGAAGAATTGGAGTGTGTTGAAGGATTTTTTAGTGAACCTGATGAATGTGATGAAAAGTGAGGGGAGGATGGGCGAGTTGCAGCGTACTGCAGTAGTAGTATTGATTCCAAAAGGGGAAGGCCCTACTACAGTGCAGAACTACAGGGCGTTGTCGTTGTTATGTGCTGATTATAAGATATTCGCAAAAATCTTGGGGAACAGGCTGAAGTGCGTGATAGATAGAGTTGTTGCGAGAGGTCAGTATGGGGTGCCTGGAAGGACGATGTATGAGGGACATGGAATAATAAAAGATTTTGTGGAAAGTATGGAGGGGGAGAATGAAAGGGGGGGAGGTGTCTTAGCATTGGATTGGCAGGCTGCGTATGATTGCGTAGAACGAAAGGCACTGTGGCATATCTTACGGAGGCAGGGTTTTGGGGAAGAGATGGTACGTTGGATTGAGACTTTGTATAATAGGGTAGGTGTACGTGTGCAGGTGAATGGGAAATTGGGTGAGTGGGTTTCAATGGGTAGAGGCATAAGGCAGGGTTGTCCTCTGTCTCAACTGTTGTTTGCTTGTATACAGGACCCTTTTTATAGGGCTGTGGGGCGATGTTTAGGGGTGGTACGTGGTGTGGAGAATGGTGGGATGGGAATAATAGGGTATGTGGATGATACAACAATTCTAATGAGCAGGGAGGAAAGTTTACATGAGGTGGAGGATGTAATTGGTGGTTTTGAAGGTGTTACAGGTTTAAAAGTGAATGTGGAGAAATCGAAATTATTGGTCTTAGGGAATTGGGTAGGGAGGGCGCGATGGGAAACAGCTGTGCGTTGGTGTGTGGTGGATAGACTAAAGGTGTGTGGGATAATTTATATGGGGAATGCCGGGGAGGCACGGATGCTTAATTCTGGGAGGGCAGTGGATAGGTTGGTGGGTAGGTTAAATGTTTTGAGACCCTTGCATTTGACGATACATCAACGTGTAATAGTGGTGAATGTGATGTTATATAGTATGGTCTGGCATGTGGCAGCAGTATATCCGTTGGCAGGACCGGACATAACTAGAATGCTAAAAAAGGTTTTTCGATATATATGGGGTTCTGGGTGTGATTGGTTGGGTAGAAGTGTTGTTATGCTACCGGTCGACAAAGGTGGATTGGGTTTAATAGATATAAGATTAAGGGTTAAGTGTATATATTTGAAGAGGGGTTTATCCGAGTGGACGGTCGTGTGGGGAAGGGTGTGCAAGCATTATATGAGGAGGCACGAAGGTGGTGGGTAGGATCAGAGATGAGAGAGTGTGAGGATGTGCTGCGAGCTTTATTGTATGTTAGAGATCCGTCTAGGATACGGGTAGGTGTTCTGGAGCGTGCTGTAGGGGTGAGGGTGATTGCAAATGTTGAGGGCATATACCCAATGTATGCATGGGGAGACATTTGGGTAAGGTTGCGGTTGGTGCGCATAAGACCAAGAGTGAGAGAGGTAATGTTTCGTTTCCTTCATGGAATATTGCCGTCTGGTGTGGTGCTTCGGGAGAGAGGGTTGATGGTGGAGGACGTATGTAGGGTGTGTGGGGATAGGGAGACAGCTTTTCATGTAGTATATTTTTGTAAAAATTTGGAGTGTATACGGGAGTGGATGGGTGGGATTTTGAGGAGGGTGGGTGGGGGAGGGATATCGGTATTAAGGGCATTGAGTTTAGATGTGGGAGGTGTGGAAGAGTCTGTGCAGCGTGCTTTGGTGTACATCATAACTGATTTTGTTTTCGTATCATGGGCCATGAGGGGTAATGGGGATTGGATGGTGCGAAAGAAGGTATTGGCTGCAACAATGTACAAAACACTTAGTCGTAATAGGGGGATATATGGAAGTAGATGGGAAAGGGTTTTTCCTGAAGGATATCGAAGTATGAATGTCAGAGGTTTGTTGGCGGAGTAAGGGAAAGAAAAAAAAAAAAAAAAGAAAAAAAAAAAAAGAAAAAAAAAAAAAATAAAAAAAAAAAAAAAAAAAAAAAAGGGGGGGGGGGATGTGTTTGGATTTTCAGGGGTTGCATCGGGCTCGTCTCAGAATTTGGGAATGTATGAAGAGTTCCGTGATATGGTGTGAAATGGCAGCGTAGTTGTGGAGTGTGTTTTAAGTAAGTTTGTGGTGGTTTGTAAGGGAAAAGTTAAGATTTTTATGATATGGAAATGAGCAATATTTGTGTGCATGTGAAAAGTATACGGTCATACTCAGAATGGTATACTGATGTATGTTATGGATCAGTTAAATTTGGCATATGTTGTGATGTATTATCAGGATTGGTGGTTGTATTAAGCAACGGACATGAGGGCGTGATAAATATGTCTGTGTACCAAATGTACTGCTAATAATGAGATAATGTAATGTGTGTGATTTTTATCATACATAAAGTGTATATAGCAGTATTTAAGAGAATTTCATGTTCTCAGTATGGGTTGTATATTGGTATTCGGTGAAGTTCAATGAATATTATTGACGAGTGATGGGTATATAAGGATGTGTTGATGTACAATGTGTTAAGTAGGGTTAGGATGGTGAGGCAAGAACTGCTGCCGTCTGTAGAATAAGAATATAGTCTTGTTTAAGTTAATGTTTAATAGTAATGACTATGTATATTTCATTATATAGTAGAAGAAGTTTGTTACTTAAAACTGGAAATTATATTTGAAAAATATTACTAAATATACGTGATTGTGTAAGTTCGCTTGTGGTGATGAATGTAGTGTATGGAAGTGAGGTGGGATGAATGTAGTGTATGGTAGTGAGGTGGGACGAATGTAGTGTATGGAAGTGAGGTGGGATGAATCTTTTGTTATATTGTACTGTGTTTAGTTTTTCTGTGGTGAGGTGTGGAGATTATTTTCAAACCTTTATTTGTTTCGTAATTATTGAGGTGTTACGTATTATGTATTTGATATGAAGTTTAATATACAACAATAATAAGTGTGTAAAGAATTTTTGGATAATTGAGAATGTCTTCGTACATACAGTTTTATGTAAAATGTCAATACCTGTGACATTTTTTGGGTTATATTGCATATTGTGTTTATGGCTGCAATTTTGGATGTAATAAACCCACCTGTATATGAAGCTGTGGGCTGTCTTTAGTTTAGTTCTTATGTATAAGTTTAGTGCTACGGTAGGGAATGTGGAGTTTTCTTTTGTTATATATAATGGATACGTTTCATTGATTACATTGTCTACATGTATAACTATGTATTGCGTTTTTCAATAAAATATAAAAAAAAAAGTCTCTAACATACTGTTTGGTGCTACCACGGGGGGAGTCCAGCCCCCCGTTGCCTTACCCCACCCGCAGTTGCAGCAACATTTGAACAGTAAGACATCGATACTTTGCCGGAAAACTATTATCCCAACTTCTACCATATACGAGTTTATTTCTGCAATACGTTCTGTAGATACCTGCCGCAATTGCCCTGATCCTACCTGATCCCCCGGTTTCCCGCATACCCCACGAGATATAGAGGAAATCAGCCACCACGTACATTATTGCTCTTCGTACCTCACTTGATACTCCGCTAACTTCCAATGTTAAGGCTCGTAAGGTTGAAATACTTCCCCCACTAAGAAAATCTAAAACCCGCCCCAACCACGAACGAACTTTGTCCAAGGTATCACAAAAGTAGACAGCATGAAAAGCTGTTTCTTCAAGACCGCAACGCAAGCAATCCGCCTCCCTTACCAAACCCATCCTATTTAAGACCGATTTTGATGCTAAAATCCCCATGACAAATCTGTACACCAATTCACGAACCCTTGGTGCCAACTTAAGTTTACAAAATCCTTCCCATATTTCCCCCCAATTATACAGCGGAAAAACAGACAATCCCTGTACAATTTCCCTACGACAACATATGCTGACCATTTGCCCCACCCGGATCCGTTGCGCATTTCTCAACTTTAACAACAAACGCAGCATGTCCTCACACTCGATTAATCCCCTGCCGCTCCACCATTTACGCATTTCGATCATTACCCGACCCACCCGGATGCCCTTCTCACCGCCCGCCCTAAGGAACCACTGCTTTACATAGAGGGCCTTCACCCGTGGCCCCAAAGCCAAGAGACCTAAACCCCCACGGCGAACATGGGTCATGACAACCTCCCGACTTAACCAAGCCCTCCCGAAACCCCAAACATAACGTAAGACCCTTCTCTGCAGATCCTGAATATCCGTATCTCTTAAAGGGTACACCGCGGCCACACCCCATACTTTACTATAAACAAGTGTATTAACCACTACTGTCCTCTGTTGCAACGAGACATCCCCAGCTCTTAACCCCCTTAGTCGATCTAAAGCCTTGTTAACCACCAATTCAGAGTTTACCCTTCGGCTCTCCCTCTCATCTGCCATGTACACGATGCCACATATTCTAAGTTGCACCACGACTGACCACCCATACCTTTCGCCCAACCTCCCCCCCACCCATGTACCCACCTCCAATAATTTCGATTTTGCCTTGTTAACGCACATGCCTGACTCTGCCCCAAAAAACTCAACAATCCATCCCACGATCTGCAAATCCTCCTCCCCTTTTAACAGAATTGTGGTATCATCTAATTACCCGACCACACGCGCTGCATGGTCACTGCTCAGCGTTCCACGCCTCAAACCACCATCCACCAGCTCATAAAATGGGTTTTGCATACAAGCAAAAAGCAGCTGGGAGAGGGGGCACCCTTGCCTCAAACCCCTTTCCATACGGACCGGCTGACCCAATTTACCGTTTACCTGTACGCGTACCATAGCCGTGGCATACAAGGTATCCACCCATCTTGCAATTCCCTCTCCAAAACCCTGCTTCAATAAAATAAGCCTCAATAAATCCCTATCAACACAGTCATAAGCATTTTGCCAGTCAAGCCCGAGGACACCCCCCCCTTGACATTCCTCCAAAAACTCCCTAATACGTACATGTCCGTCCCTCATGCTCCTACCTGGTATGCCTAGCTGTCCCTCGTGAATAACCGACCCCATAACCTTCCTCATTCTGTTTCCTAAAACTTTTGCAAAGATTTTATAGTCAGAGCACATAAGAGATATTGCTCTATATGCACTCAGACCCCTCCCCCCTCCCTTTTTGGGCACCAACACAACTACCCCCGTACTTTGTGACATACCTAACCTCCCCTCCGTGAGCATGCAATTTAATACATCAACCAAACAATGCTTAATACTTCCCCAATGCGCCCTATAAAAATCATTCGAAATGCCATCTATACCTGGTGCCTTTCCTTTATTCATACTAAAAATCGCCTCCTCTACCTCCTCCACTCGAATTCTACCTTCTAGTACCGTTCTATCCCTGTCACTTATAACTTTTCTGAAATCCCTCCTCACCAGGCCGCCCTCATGGACCCCCCCTACTCCCCTCCGTAGCTTTTCCCCAAACCATAGATCAGCATAAAAACTCATGCTGTCCGTGGTGAGGAGTACTTGACCCGGCAGGTAACCACCCAAACCCGTGCATACTTCCAATTGCAAGAGGGACGTCGCCTGTTGCCTGACCCTAAATTTGCGCAAGACACAACCCGAAGGTTTGTCACCCCATAGCACTTCTTCCATACCTGCTCTGACTCTAACCGCATTGAAACGTTCATTGTGAATTTCTGCAAGTCGACTACGAAGATGTTCAATGTCGTCATACCGACTACTACTCCCGCCCCCCACATAGTAATCATTTAGCTGCCCCTCCAGATAGTTTTGCAGCCCATACCTCCACCTCGCCTCCTCTTTTCCCCGCTTCTTATAATAACTCGCTACTCCAGGTTTGGCATGCGTTTCCCACCATTCCAACAAACATTCACCTGCCCGTCGCGTTTCCCAAATATTCTTCCACCAGTCCTGAAAAGCTGACCTATCCCCCTCCCCCTCCAATAGCCGCACGTTCAGTTTCCAATAACCTGGATAAACCCTGATCATTCCATCCCAGTTCAAGTCCGCTAGCACTGCACGGTGATCTGAAAACCCCACATCAAAGGTCTGTACGTGCCCAACTCTAATCCCTTGTGTTACATAAAGTCTATCCAGACGGGCCGCATAGCCCCTACGAACGAACGTATGCTCCACCCCCCACCCACCCCGCCCCACCACATCATAAACCCCTGCATCCCCCAGCAGATTCCGTAAGACAGGTAAAACGCACCCCGCCCCCCGCGGCTCAACATCGCCATGGCGGATAACGCAATTCCAATCCCCACCCATGACGGTAATGAACGGCAAACCCCGAGTGTAAAACGTTAAAGCCTCCCTTACAAATTCTACTTTAACTTTAGTGTTGCTTTCCGCTGGCATGTAAACGCCAATAAAACAAACCCTCACCTCACCCCAGTACCCATCTACCCTCACCACCCTCCCACCTCCCCCCTCCTCCCATCTTAAGACACGCCAAGGGCTGGACTCCTTCACCGCTATAGCTACCCCACCCTTTAATTTTAAAGAACTGCTAACATACATTCGGTAGCCTTTTAACCGTAACTCTCTCCCAAACTTATAATTGTGTTCTTGTATGAAACATACGTCCACAGCATATCTGCGCAAGAACCACTCCATCCACACACACTTAAACTCAGCCCGCAGACCATTTACATTGATGGTAACACACTTGAATTCACAAAAGGAGGTTTTCCTCTATGCTTGTGGGTCTTTCCCGTTCCTACATGTACATTACACTGACCTTCTTTGACCTTTGACTTCCCAAGGCCCCCCTCACCCCCCCGTGCCCTACCCACATGCTGGGCGCTTGCCCCAACCCCGTCTGCAGGAGGCGCCTCCGCCACTTTCGACCATAATTTCTTCCCTGGACGCTGTCCCGGTGTCAGGACCTCGTCCATATCCGACACTCCTGCCGTCCGTTTGCGGGAACCAACTTCCACACACATCGCCTCACCAGACGAAGCCTCCTGGTGAACTTCCACCACCACCTCATGCATCCGTGTCATTGTAGGCACGTCCAGGTCTCCCATCTTTGGCGAATCATCCTTCACCACTTCTTGACTCTCCGGTGAAACGTCTGGGCTATGCTCTGCCCCATCCAGGAGATCGTTTAGCACGTTCTCCAGCAAACTTTCCTGTAACAACCCCACAGGCTCCGTAGGCCCCACAGGTGGCGTGGGCACGTTTGTAGTGTCCACCGACAGGGTGGCGCACGCCATAGACCGCATCTCCTCTTGTTGTACTTCCTCACTCCAAAGCTTAGGTCCTTGTTCAGGCGAGGGACCAGTCTCCAGGTCAAAGGCCTCGGTTCTTAGGACCACAGGAGAAGGTTCCCGGATACGTACAACCAGGCGTCTGGAGCACTGAGCAGCCATATGGTCATACGAGTTGCATAACCTGCATGTCTTACGTTGGCCCGCATAGTGAACAAAAACTTGGGTCCTGTAGTGCTCTAGATAAACGTAAGATGGAATCGGCTGTTTTAATGTCATCTTTAGGGTGCAGGAGCCTTCCGGGAGCCCCTCGTATGGGCCCTCCCTCCATACTCCCTTGGTCGCTGCATGTACCGTGCCGTATTTGCCAAAAACTTTCCGAATAACATACTCCTCCGCCTCGAAAGGCACGTTCCTTACTTTGACCCAGGTGACGTATGTGGAGACGTCATGCAGACATACCTCTACGGCTGAATTCACCGCCATTTTCCTCTCTTGAAAAGCGTCCACAATCTTGGAGTAAAAGCCGGCATTTGCGATTTTTCTCCAAAAAACCTCGACATCCCATTGAGAGCCACACCATATAATTCCTCAGTGGGGATGCCATAGACGTCGCGAATGATGGTAGGCAACAAGACATGCATCGTTGCACCACTGAGAGAGCCACGAATAAATTCCACACAGACCGTGTTTACTCTTCTACCTTGACGATCCGCCATCTTGCGTACTGTAGTACACGGTTCGCCACCAGGTGTAAGCAAGAGCAGGCTCAGAAAGCGTCCTCTCAGCCCGCAGGGTGAGAGACGAATGACGATTCTGCATGAAATTGACCTAGTAGGAATACCAGAAGTGTGCTGCTACCCCATACTATATGAGAGTGACCTAGTAGGAACACCAGAAGTGTGCTGCTACCCCATACTATATGAGAGTGACCTAGTAGGAATACCAGAAGTGTGCTGCTACCCCATACTATATGAGAGTGACCTACTAGGAATACCAGAAGTGTGCTGCTACCCCATACTATATGAGAGTGACCTAGTAGGAATACCAGAAGTGTGCTGCTACCCCATACTATATGAGAGTGACCTAGTAGGAATACCAGAAGTGTGCTGCTACCCCATACTATATGAGAGTGACCTAGTAGGAATACCAGAAGTGTGCTGCTACCCCATACTATATGAGAGTGACCTAGTAGGAATACCAGAAGTGTGCTGCTACCCCATACTATATGAGAGTGACCTACTAGGAATACCAGAAGTGTGCTGCTACCCCATACTATATGAGAGTGACCTAGTAGGAATACCAGAAGTGTGCTGCTACCCCATACTATATGAGAGTGACCTAGTAGGAATACCAGAAGTGTGCTGCTACCCCATACTATATGAGAGTGACCTAGTAGGAATACCAGAAGTGTGCTGCTACCCCATACTATATGAGAGTGACCTACTAGGAATACCAGAAGTGTGCTGCTACCCCATACTATATGAGAGTGACCTACTAGGAATACCAGAAGTGTGCTGATACCCCATACTATATGAGAGTGACCTAGTAAGAATACCAGAAGTGTGCTGCTACCCCATACTATATGAGAGTGACCTAGTAGGAATACCAGAAGTGTGCTGCTACCCCATACTATATGAGAGTGACGTAGTAGGAATACCAGAAGTGTGCTGCTACCCCATACTACATGAGAGTGACCTAGTAGGAATACCAGAAGTGTGCTGTTACCCCATACTACATGAGAGTGACCTAGTAGGGACACCAGAAGTGTGCTGCTACCCCATACTACATGAGAGTGACCTAGTAGGAATACCAGAAGTGTGCTGCTACCCCATACTACATGAGAGTGACCTAGTAGGAATACCAGAAGTGTGCTGCTACCCCATACTACATGAGAGTGACCTAGTAGGAATACCAGAAGTTTGCTGCTACCCCATACTATATGAGAGTGACCTAGTAGGAATACCAGAAGTGTGCTGCTACCCCATACTATATGAGAGTGACCTAGTAGGAATACCAGAAGTGTGCTGCTACCCCATACTATATGAGAGTGACCTAGTAGGAATACCAGAAGTGTGCTGCTACCCCATACTATATGAGAGTGACCTAGTAGGAATACCAGAAGTGTGCTGCTACCCCATACTATATGAGAGTGACCTAGTAGGAATACCAGAAGTGTGCTGCTACCCCATACTATATGAGAGTGACCTAGTAGGAATACCAGAAGTGTGCTGCTACCCCATACTATATGAGAGTGACCTAGTAGGAATACCAGAAGTGTGCTGCTACCCCATACTATATGAGAGTGACCTAGTAGGAATACCAGAAGTGTGCTGCTACCCCATACTATATGAGAGTGACCTAGTAGGAATACCAGAAGTGTGCTGCTACCCCATACTATATGAGAGTGACCTAGTAGGAATACCAGAAATGTGCTGCTACCTCATACTATATGAGAGTGACCTAGTAGGAATACCAGAAGTGTGCTGCTACCCCATACTATATGAGAGTGACCTAGTAGGAATACCAGAAATGTGCTGCTACCTCATACTATATGAGAGTGACCTAGTAGGAATACCAGAAGTGTGCTGCTACCCCATACTATATGAGAGTGACCTACTAGGAATACCAGAAGTGTGCTGCTACCCCATACTACATGAGAGTGACCTAGTAGGGACACCAGAAGTGTGCTGCTACATTATTCTATCGGAGTTACTTATTGGAAATAAAAGTTAGCTAAGTTAGTATGTTGACACTATCTCCAAGAATGAGTTTCACACTTCTGGTAATGCAACTTGTTAGCCTCATGTTGTTTAGACTAATTAGATTATTCGGTAATAAACCCATGTGCATTGCTAAAAGCAATGAACCCTGGAGGATCGATCCTCCGTCCGCTAAGAACAATACAGGCACACAACCTGAGCTGGAAGACATTAGTGAATTATTGTCAGGGGTGTTGTGATGGGTGTTGTTGTAATGGGTGGTGTTGTAAAGGTTTGTGTTGTGGTGGGTGTTGTGATGGGTGGTGTTGCTGGGGGTGGTACTGTTAGGGGTGGAGCTGTCATTGGTGGTGTGAGGGGGTGGTGTTGTGAGGGGATGGTGCTGTGAGGGGTGGTGCTGTGAGGGGGGGGGGCGCTGTAAGGGGTGATTATGTAACAGGTGGGGCTGTAATGGGTGCAATGACTGGGCCTCTGCGGATACCTGCGTCATATCTTCCCCTCTCCCCTCCCTACCCCTAACCCCTGCCTTCATCTCACCCCTGCCTTCAATCTCACCCCTGCCTTCATCTCACCCCTGCCTTCATCTCACCCCTGCCTTCATCTCACCCCTGCCTTCGTCTCACCCCTGCCTTCATCTCACCCCTGCCTTCATCTCACCCCTGCCTTCCCTAGCCCTTGCCTCGTTCTAACAGCGGGCAACGAGAGATGGAAAGAAGACACGTCCTGCGTCTAAATTAGTCAGGGTCAGAGGGAGATAATAGAAGGGTGGTTGCTGAACGGAAATAGAGATAGAAAAAAGTCATACATATTCCAGTAAAATGCAAAATGTCACTTTACCAAAAATGAGAAGAGGAAATTCTTGGAGAATCGTCACCGGTGAACAAGAAAAAGAAAGAGAGAATCAGACAATGAACACAGGAAGATTATTTCTGAATAATTTCCTGTGACCATCAAATGCATCTGTTGCGTGAGAAAGAAAAAGTGTATAAACACACATATACATTATATTAGTAGGGGAAAGAGGCAAAGATGCAGAAATAAGGGACAAGCACGACAATAAATGTGGAAATGGACGAGAAGATAGATGAAAGAGAAGGGGAGGAGATAGGAAAAATGAAGTAGAGAAAGAGGGGAAGGTGGAATGCTTTTTCTGGCAGCACGTAAACAACTGTTGTAGCAGTCACCAGCAGGTGGAACAACACTTCTGACAGATATATTGTAGCAGTCACCAGCAGGTGGAACAACACTTCTGACAGATATACTGTAGCAGTCACAAGCAGGTGGAACAACACTTCTGACAGATATATTGTAGCAGTCACCAGCAGGTAGAACAACACTTCTGACAGATATACTGTAGCAGTCACAAGCAGGTGGAACAACACTTCTGACAGATATATTGTAGCAGTCACCAGCAGGTGGAACAACACTTCTGACAGATATACTGTAGCAGTCACAAGCAGGTGGAACAACACTTCTGACAGATATACTGTAGCAGTCACCAGCAGGTGGAACAACACTTCTGACAGATATATTGTAGCAGTCACCAGCAGGTGGAACAACACTTCTGACAGATATATTGTAGCAGTCACCAGCAGGTGGAACAACACTTCTGACAGATATATTGTAACAGTCATCAGCAGGTGGAACAACACTTCTGACAGATATATTGTAACAGTCACCAGCAGGTGGAACAACACTTTTGACAGATATATTGTAGCAGTCACCAGCAGGTGGAACAACACTACTGACAGATATATTGTAGCAGTCACCAGCAGGTGGAACAACACTTCTGACAGATATATTGTAGCAGTCATCAGCAGGTGGAACAACACTTCTGACAGATACATTGTAGCAGTCACCAGCAGGTGGAACAACACTTCTGACAGATATATTGTAGCAGTCATCAGCAGGTGGAACAACACTTCTGACAGATATATTGTAGCAGTCACCAGCAGGTGGAACAACACTTCTGACAGATATATTGTAGCAGTCACCAGCAGGTGGAACAACACTTCTGACAGATATATTGTAGCAGCCACCAGCAGGTGGAACAACACTTCTGACAGATATATTGTAGCAGTCACCAGCAGGTGGAACAACACTTCTGACAGATATATTGTAGCAGTCACCAGCAGGTGGAACAACACTTCTGACAGATATATTGTAGCAGCCACCAGCAGGTGGAACAACACTTCTGACAGATATATTGTAGCAGTCATCAGCAGGTGGAACAACACTTCTGACAGATATATTGTAGCAGTCACCAGCAGGTGGAACAACACTACTGACAGATATATTGTAGCAGTCACCAGCAGGTGGAACAACACTTCTGACAGATATATTGTAGCAGTCATCAGCAGGTGGAACAACACTTCTGACAGATACATTGTAGCAGTCACCAGCAGGTGGAACAACACTTCTGACAGATATATTGTAGCAGCCACCAGCAGGTGGAACAACACTTCTGACAGATATATTGTAGCAGTCATCAGCAGGTGGAACAACACTTCTGACAGATATATTGTAGCAGTCACCAGCAGGTGGAACAACACTACTGACAGATATATTGTAGCAGTCACCAGCAGGTGGAACAACACTTCTGACAGATACATTGTAGCAGTCACCAGCAGGTGGAACAACACTACTGACAGATATATTGTAGCAGTCACCAGCAGGTGGAACAACACTTCTGACAGATATATTGTAGCAGTCACCAGCAGGTGGAACAACACTTCTGACAGATATATTGTAGCAGCCACCAGCAGGTGGAACAACACTTCTGACAGATACATTGTAGCAGTCACCAGCAGGTGGAACAATTCTGACAAACACTGTAGAAGTCACCAGGAAAAAATGCTAATGAAATTATCAATTGTAATATTATGGGAGAGTCGACAGTCTGGAAGCAAGCTTAAGATATATTTTTACGTTCATGTTAACCTGAGGAGCAGCCTCACCAGAAACCACGGACCAGAAACCACGGACCAGAAACCACGGACCAGAAACCACGGACCAGAAACCACGGACCAGAAACCACGGACCAGAAACCACGGACCAGAAACCACGGACCAGAAACCACGGACCAGAAACCACGGACCAGAAACCACGGACCAGAAACCACGGACCAGAAACCACGGACCAGAAACCACGGACCAGAAACCACGGACCAGAAACCACGTACCAAACTGTAAATCTCCACTTTGTATATTATATGATCCCTCTTGACATTTCCTGAGGATTTTCTGGAAGTTCGTCTGCAGTGTTGATCACTGTGAAGACTGACATTGTCTGCAGTCTTGGTCAGTCTTACTGTAAACAGTATTCTTTGTGCTAAATGACTGTTTAAGTAACTGAATTTCAAAAGCAACTACAGTAATTGTGGAGCAAGAGGTAGTGAAGGCTCGATCCTCCGGCCGCTAGGCGACCAATATATGCTCACTGGTCCAACTCATAGTTAATATTTCCTCTCTTGTTTTTTACATTTATAAACACAACCATAATGTCTGTTCACTCTTCTTGTATTGTCATAACATATAGCATAGTGGTGTGTTTACCCTCCTCTGATCCATAACATATAGCATAGTGGTGTGTTTACCCTCCTCTGATCCATAACATATAGCATAGTGGTGTGTTTACCCTCCTCTGATCCATAACATATAGCATAGTGGTGTGTCTACCCTCCTCTGATCCATAACATATAGCATAGTGGTGTGTTTACCCTCCTCTGATCCATAACATATAGCATAGTGGCGTGTCTACCCTCCTCTGATCCATAACATATAGCATAGTGGCGTGTCTACCCTCCTCTGATCCATAACATATAGCATAGTGGCGTGTCTACCCTCCTCTGATCCATAACATATAGCATAGTGGTGTGTCTACCCTCCTCTGATCCATAACATATAGCATAGTGGTGTGTCTACCCTCCTCTGATCCATAACATATAGCATAGTGCAGTGTCTACCCTCCTCTGATCCATAACATATAGCATAGTGGCGTGTCAACCCTCCTCTGATCCATAACATATAGCATAGTGGCGTGTCTACCCTCCTCTCATCCATAACATATAGCATAGTGGTGTGTTTACCCTCCTCTGATCCATAACATATAGCATAGTGGCGTGTCTACCCTCCTCTGATCCATAACATATAGCATAGTGGCGTGTCTACCCTCCTCTCATCCATAACATATAGCATAGTGGTGTGTTTACCCTCCTCTGATCCATAACATATAGCATAGTGGTGTGTCTACCCTCCTCTGATCCATAACATATAGCATAGTGGCGTGTCTACCCTCCTCTCTTCCATAACATATAGCATAGTGGTGTGTCTACCCTCCTCTGATCCATAACATATAGCATAGTGGTGTGTCTACCCTCCTCTCATCCATAACATATAGCATAGTGGTGTGTCTACCCTCCTCTGATCCATAACATATAGCATAGTGGTGTGTCTACCCTCCTCTGATCCATAACATATAGCATAGTGGCGTGTCTACCCTCCTCTCATCCATAACATATAGCATAGTGGTGTGTCTACCCTCCTCTGATCCATAACATATAGCATAGTGGTGTGTCTACCCTCCTCTCATCCATAACATATAGCATAGTGGTGTGTCTACCCTCCTCTGATCCATAACATATAGCATAGTGGCATGTCTACCCTCCTCTCATCCATAACATATAGCATAGTGGTGTGTTTACCCTCCTCTGATCCATAACATATAGCATAGTGGTGTGTCTACCCTCCTCTGATCCATAACATATAGCATAGTGGCGTGTCTACCCTCCTCTCATCCATAACATATAGCATAGTGGTGTGTCTACCCTCCTCTGATCCATAACATATAGCATAGTGGTGTGTCTACCCTCCTCTCATCCATAACATATAGCATAGTGGTGTGTCTACCCTCCTCTGATCCATAACATATAGCATAGTGGCGTGTCTACCCTCCTCTCATCCATAACATATAGCATAGTGGTGTGTCTACCCTCCTCTGATCCATAACATATAGCATAGTGGTGTGTCTACCCTCCTCTGATCCATAACATATAGCATAGTGGCGTGTCTACCCTCCTCTGATCCATAACATATAGCATAGTGGTGTGTCTACCCTCCTCTCATCCATAACATATAGCATAGTTGAAGACTGAGACACTTATGCAACATATGGGAATCTATATTGTCCCTCAGCTGAGGGACTGATTGCCTCAAACTCCTCCACTTCTTTCCCCTCTGTGCTTTATATTGGACTGATGAAGTCACTGTGTGGCGAAACGTTACATTAATAATGATTCCCATACATTGCATAAGTGTCTCACTCTTAATGTTCACAGCTTTGAACACCACTGATAACAGACAGCACAGTGTTATCTCTGTACTTACCTCTGCTTCATAACATTTAGCACAGTTCTTTCCACTTACTACTGATCTTCAACCTGTAGTTAAGTGCTGTTAATGAATGGTATAATATTTTCTCAGGTGGTATTAACGCCAGGTATAAAACAGTATCTCGTAGCATCTCTGATAGTTACACCAGTGTCTCTCCCTAGTGTTAATGTTAGGTGTTTTTGGCACGATTATATATATATATATATATATATATATATATATATATATATATATATATATATATATATATATATATATATATATATATATATATATATATATATATATATATATATATATATATATACTGAATATTTATATGCCAATTCTGATATATTGTACATAGATGTGACCATATTTTATGGTTGGAGAGAAAGAGAGATATAGAACAAAGGGTGAGAGAGGGAGAAAGTGATCTAAGTGGAAGACGAGAGAGGGAGAGGAAGTGAGAGAGAGAGAGAGAGAGAGAGAGAGAGAGAGAGAGAGAGAGAGAGAGAGAGAGCGGGGAGCAGGGAGGGTAGGGAAGCAGCAACGTGGGAGTCGCATGGTGAGTGCAAGTTAGTATAGAGTGAGAACGAGTGAGCGTGGGACGTGGGGGAGGTGTTAGCAGTGCTCACACTCTCATTCATGCTCTCACCACTACCTCGCTACACAAACATAAGCAGTGACAGCCACTTTCGTTCGCTCCTTGTAGAAGGCTCAGTGAGAAAAAAATCTTACGTGAGAAAGATTGAGTGTTTTGATTTCTTTTGATTTGGGATCTGTGTTTATAGTGAATGTGTCATTATGAATCGACTTATTCCATTTACGTGAATATGTGGAGGCACTTACACCTGACTTTCAGATGTGATTGGCACCATGACCTGACCTGCAGCTGTGGAAACGGTTTCACCCGCACCGCAGGTGTTGCTATCAATATGACCTGACGTGCAAGTGTGCCTGGATCCATGACCTGACCTGCAAGTGTGTATGGAACCATGACCTGATCTACAGGTGTGCCTAGAACCATGACTTGACCTGCAAGTGTGCCTGGAACCATGACCTGGCCTGCAAGTGTGGCTGGAACCATTACCTGACCTGCAGGTGTGGCTAGAACACAGATATATTTACAATTTAAATGTTTGTAATCCTCTAACTTTGTTCTCGTAAATTTTATACACTATATATATATATATATATATATATATATATATATATATATATATATATATCTATCTATATATATATATATATATATATATATATATATATATATATATGACAGAATAGATGGGGCTTGAACATATGGCAAGCGAATCCTAAGACTCAAAGGCCAGTGCGTTGACTACTGGGCCAGCTGGCTTTATTAAGATTCGTTCAGTTAGATATATTTCTATTCACCATAGGGAGGTTAGCATGAGCCACCACTGTCACCACAAATGCAGGTTTTTAGAGACGAATCCCACACCAGAGTGGCAGTGACTAGCTGTAGCTCAAGTCCCTTTAAACCCGAAGAACAAGTCACATGTACAGCAGTTATGTATCTTTTGCTGTTGACTGAAACGTTTCGTCTACACAGTAGACTTTTCAGTCAACTTCGGAGATTAAAATGGAGGAACAGACGTAGTAGCATAGATGATGTAAACAGTCCATCAACCTTGGAGAAATTATTTATGGGCTGGCCAGTCCCTCAGTCAGGAAAAAGTGTTCAGCTCCATAGTCTTAAACAACGTGAAGCTGATACATAAGAATGGAGTCTTAAAGACTACCGAAGATAAGGTGTGAAGGTCTCCAAGACGTAGCAGAAGCCAGGGGCCACCAGTAGAAGAGAGCACCGCTTAGCCTAGTCCTACTGGCCTGTGCTAAGCAGATCTCTCACGATTCCAATCCTTCTCATTCATAACTACTAGTTAAGCAATGAAGTTGTGGAAGATGTCTCTCGCACCACGAAACTATCGTGTTACTGTGTCGGACTAGTATGTCTGAAGTGGTATATGCCTTTTTCACCTTATCCCTTCAAAGCCGCCATCATGACTCACGAAATCGCTATAATACGACTGCAAACTAACCGCGGAACAGGTGGCGAAGACTCGAACCCATGGCAAGTGTGTCAGAAAACTAATTGATCAGTACGTGCTTCCTGGATCTAATAAAAAAGCCACAATTAGATATATTTCTATACACCATACGGAAGTTAACATTGGCTAACCATACACACACACACACACACACACACACACACACACACACACACACACACACACACACACACACACACACACACACACACACACACACACACACACACACACACACATGACAACGACATACAAGATACTGCGGGGAATAGACAAGGTGGACAGAGATAGGATGTTCCAGAGAGGGGACACAGGAACAAGGGGTCACAACTGGAAGCTGAAGACTCAGACGAGTCACAGGGACGTTAGGAAGTATTTCTTCAGTCATAGAGTCGTCAGGAAGTGGAATAGCCTAGCAAGTGAAGTAGTGGAGGCAGGAACCATACATAGTTTTAAGAAGAGGTATGATGACGCTCAGGAAGCAGAGAGAGAGAGGACCTAGTAGCAATCAGTGAAGAGGCGGGGCCAGGAGCTGAGTCTCGACCCCTGCAACCACAATTAGGTGAGTACAATTAGGCGATTACACACACACACACACACACACACACACACACACACACACACACATACACACACACACACACACACACACACGTACACACACACACACATGATGTTCCAGAGAGGGGACACAGAAACAAGGGGTCACAATTAGAAGCTGAAGACTCAAACGAGTTACAGGGATGTTAGGAAGTACTTCTTCAGTCACAGAGTTGTCAGGAGGTGGAACAGCCTAGCAAGTGATGTAGTGGAGGCAGGAAGGAACCATACATAGCTTTAAGACGAGGTATGACAAAGCTCAGGAAGCAGAGAGAGCGATCAGTGAAGAGGCGGGGGCCAGGAGCTGAGTATCGACCCCTGCAACCACAATTAAGTGAGTACAATTAGGTGAGTATACACACACACACACACACGCATATGTATATATATATATATATATATATATATATATATATATATATATACATATATGCAATAAGATCACAGTAAACAGGTGATTTCAGAATATGCAAAACAACCACTCTGAAAGAATAGAGAAATTCCAAGCGCTTTCGTGACTACTCACATTATCAAGGAACTATGTTCCTTGATAATGTGAGTAGTCACGAAAGCGCTTGGAATTTCTCTATTCTTTCAGAGTTGTTGTTTTGCATATATATATATATATATATATATATATATATATATATATATATATATATATATATATATATATATATATATATATATATATATATATATATATATATATATATATATATATATATATATATATATATATACAGGACGGTATATATATAATTGGGACCCAGATATTATATTCTATATAAAGTTTATTATATTATTTCAGGTCATTTTTTATATTGTATCTTTATAGGTATATGCTTCTAAACTGTTGTGTTCTGAGCACATCTGTAAAAACAGTGATTATGTGTGAGTGAGGTGAAAGTGTTGAATGATGATGAAAGTATTTTCTTTTTGAGGTTTCTCTTTCTTTTTGGGTCACCCTGCCTCGGTGGGAGACTGCCGACTTGTTAAAAAAAAAAGTATTTGTGTGTTTGTGTGAGTACTCACCTAATTGTGGTTGCAGGGGCAGAGTCACAGCTCCTGGCCTCACCTCTTCACTGGTCGCTGCTAGATCAACTCTCTTCCTGCTCCATGAGCTTCATCATACCTCTTTTTAAAGCTATGTATGGTTCCTGCCTCCACTACATCACTCTCCAAACTGTTCCATATCCTGACAACTCTGTGACTAAAGACATACTTCCTAACGTCCCAGTAATTCACCTGAATCTTCAACTTCCTGTTGTGACTCCTTGTTGCTGTGTCTCTTCTCTGGAACATCCTGTCTCGGTCCATCGTGCCAATTCCTCTCAGTATTTAATATGTCGTTATCATGCCCTCCATGTCCCTCCTGTGTCCCTCCAGTGTCATCAGGTTGATATCCCATAACCTCTTCTAGTAAGACATGCCCCTTAGCTCCGGGACTAGTCTCGTTGCAAACCTTTGCACTTTCTCTAATTTCTTGCCGTGCTTGATCTGGTGTGGGTTCCAAACTGGTGCCGCATACTCCAATATGGGCCTGACGTACACGGTGTACAAGGTCCTGAACTATTCCTTATTAAGATGTCGAAACATTATTCTGAGGTTTGCTAGGCGCCCATATTCTGCAGCAGTTATTTGGTTGATGTGCACCTCAGGAGATGTGCCTGGTGTTATACTCACCCCAAGATCTTTTTCCTTGAGTGAGGTTTGTAGTCTCTACCCCCCTAGACTGTACTCCGTCTGCTGTCTTCTTTGCCCTTCCCCAATCTTCATGACTTTGCACTTGGTGGGATTGAACTCCAGGAGCCAATTGCTGGACCAGGTCTGCAGCCTGTCAAGATCCCTTTGTAGTTTTGCCTGGTCTTCGATCGAGTGTATTCTTCTCATCAACTTCACGTCATCTGCAAACAGGGACACCTCAGAGTCTATTCCTTCCGTCATGTCGTTCACAAATACCAGAAACAGCACTGGTCCTAGAACTGACCCCTATGGGACCCCGCTGGTCACAGGTGCCCACTCTGACACCTCGCCACGTACCATTACTCGCTGCTGTCTTCCTGGCAAGTATTCCCTGATCCATTGTAGTGCCTTCTCTGTTATCCGTGCTTGGTCCTCCAGTTTTTGCACCAATCTCTTGTGTGGTACTGTGTCAAACGCCTTCTTGCAGTCCAAGAATATGTGTGTGTGTGTGTGTGTGTGTGTGTGTGTGTGTGTGTGTGTGTGTACTCACCTATTTGTACTCACCTATTTGTGGTTGCAGGGGTCGAGTCCTAACTCCTGGCCCCGCCTCTTCACCGGTTGCTACTAGGCCCTCTCTCTCCCCGCTCCATGAGCTTTATCAAACCTCGTCTTAAAACTGTGTATGGTTCCTGCCTCCACTACGTCATTTTCTAGGCTATTCCACTGCCTTACAACTCTATGACTGAAGAAATACTTCCTACTATCTCTCTGACTCATTTGTGTCTTCAACTTCCAATTGTGGCCTCTTGTTTCTGTGTCCCCTCCCTGGAACATCCTGTCTTTGTGTGTGTGTGTTGTGTGTTGTGTGTGTGTGTGTGTGTGTGTGTGTGTGTGTGTGTGTTGTGTGTTGTGTGTGTGTGTGTGTGTGTGTGTGTGTGTGTGTGTGTGTTGTGTGTTGTGTGTGTGTGTGTGTGTGTGTGCGTCTGTCTGTCTGTATTACCTTTGTAGCTTCTGGAACACAACTTTTCTAGTCGTGTCCCGTGTTCAATATTCTATTCATCTTTATTTTATAATTCCAGTGTTTGAAGCACTTGCTAATTCCTCCTTTAATACATTCCACTGATCAACAAGTCTATTCGTGAAGCAAGAAATTTCTCATCCCTCTCGCTAAACTTTTTCCTCAGTTTTTGGTAGCTGCTTCTTGTTATTCCTGTTACAGGTACTGAGGAACCTTTATTTACTCTTTATAAGATTTTATATGTGGTTATCATGTCTGTTCTTTCCCTCTTATCAGCCAACATACTTTCATTATGCCATTATGCAGCTCTTTTTTTCAACAATTTCAAACTTATCTGCTTCAGATTCCATTTTTGGCCTAATATAAGCTATAAACTACTTTCTTAATATCTCACCATTTGATAAATTAGACTCATGTGCAACTCTTGGGTATCTTTATTGAGGAAACGTTTCGCCACACAGTGGCTTCATCAGTCCATACAAAGGAGAATCTTGAAGAACAGGAGGAGAATGAGGTAATCAGTCCCTCAACCTTGAGTCGATGTGTTCAGTCCATCAATCTTGAATAGAATACGGCATATCAGCGGAGAAGCAGCTTATAAACCGTATGGTAGGAGAGGTGCAGCAGTCAAGATTCTCCTTTGTATGGACTGATGAAGCCACTGTGTGGCGAAACGTTTCCTCAATAAAGATACCCAAGAGTTGCACATGTGTCTAATTTATCAACATGTCGGTTCTCTGAACCATTCATCTACAAATCTCACCATTTGCAAACTATTTTTATCGTTTTCCAGCGTAGTATACGAGTTTCTCACTGTTTCATTAATGGGATCCTCCAGTTACAGTTCCTTGTTGATTGCAAATAATTCATACCACGGGTGGGGATAGAACCCGCGATCAGAGAGTCATAAGACTCCAGTGGCTAGTGGGCCGGTCTGGAATTTTACGACTCTCTGATTGCGGGTTCTACCCCCGCCCGTGGTATGGTGTGTCCCTCTCTCTGTCTGGTACTTTGAATATTTTGTCTCACAGTGATTCTTCATGCTTACTGATTTCAATGTCTCTCATCTCCATTACATGGTATCCTCGAATTTGAAATACTTTTTTTTTTTACAAATTTACACAGAATTCCACTACATTTACGAAGTACTGGTAAGCAATACGGTGTGTCCCTCTCTCTGTCTGGTACTTTGAATATTTTGTCTCACAGTGATTCTTCATGCTTACTGATTTCAATGTCTCTCATCTCCATTACATGGTATCCTCGAATTTGAAATACTTTTTTTTTTTACAAATTTACACAGAATTCCACTACATTTACGAAGTACTGGTAAGCAATACGGTGTGTCCCTCTCTCTGTCTGGTACTTTGAATATTTTGTCTCACAGTGATTCTTCATGCTTACTGATTTCAATGTCTCTCATCTCCATTACATGGTATCCTCGAATTTGAAATACTTTTTTTTTTACAAATTTACACAGAATTCCACTACATTTACGAAGTACTGGTAAGCAATACGGTGTGTCCCTCTCTCTGTCTGGTACTTTGAATATTTTGTCTCACAGTGATTCTTCATGCTTACTGATTTCAATGTCTCTCATCTCCATTACATGGTATCCTCGAATTTGAAATACTTTTTTTTTTACAAATTTACACAGAATTCCACTACATTTACGAAGTACTGGTAAGCAATACGGTGTGTCCCTCTCTCTGTCTGGTACTTTGAATATTTTGTCTCACAGTGATTCTTCGTGCTTACTGATTTCAATGTCTCTCATCTCCATTACATGGTATCCTCGAATTTGAAATACTTTTTTTTTTACAAATTTACACAGAATTCCACTACATTTACGAAGTACTGGTAAGCAATACGGAAATCTTTCTTGTCACTGATTTTTCTATTCTTGTCACAATAAATAGTCAGTGACAAAAAATCAGTGACAAAAATGGATCTCCCTATTTCCCCACCAGGACTATGTAGACCTAATGGAAATGTGTCAATATCAACTACTTCAATTTCGACGAGGCCAACTCCAGGGAATGTTCTGGTATAGGTATGGACTGACCCATAAATTCTGTACTGGTGGATATTTTCTGATCCATTCCCAGTAGCGTATGGTTGTGGTACATGTACGATATCCAGTATTAATAAATTATAAGATTTAGATATGGAACATATGGGAATCTTTATTTAGGAAACGTTTCGCCACACAGTGGCTTCATCAGTCCAATACAGAGCAGAAAGATGTAAAGAGAGGAGGAGTTTGAGGTAATCAGCCCCTCAGACTGGAATCGATGTGTCCCGTTCATCGATCTTGTGGAAAATACAGTATATGGTCGGAGAAGTGACTTATATACTGTAGTCAGGTGAGTGGAAGCAGGAGGAGGCGGGATCACAGTGGAACCATCCACTAGTATAAGTAGGTCTTCGTCCAAAGGTTGGACAAGTATTGATGAATTCCTTGTATCAAAATCCCATGATGTTGCAGTGTCTGACAGATGTGAACCATCTTCAACTTGTCGGTTCTCAAACCATTTATCACATCTGTCAGACACTGGAACATCATGGGATTTTGATACAAGGAATTCTATTATATTTTCCAACCATTGGATAAAGGATGGAAAAGAGCTCTCTTCTTCAGGTATACAACAAATGATGATAGTCACAAGTATGCGTACACTGCCCTCCCATGGGTACACAGTGTCAATTACGTGGCAAGAAGCCTAGCCAGATATAAGAGGAATATGGCCATCAGTTCTTCCACCACCGTCAAAAACATAGAGGGTGTTCTACCTGGAGGGTGCTTTACCTGGAGGGTGCTGTACCTGGAGGGTGCTTTACCTGGAGGGTGCTCTACCTGGAAGGTGTTCTACCTGGAGGGTGCTCTACCTGGAAGGTGTTCTACCTGGAGGATGTTCTACCTGGAAAGTGTTCTACCTGCAGAGTGTTCGTGGGTCAACGCCCCGCACCACAGCATGTCTAGCTGGGATGACGCCTGGATGGTACACCGTAGTTTACATGATCATCAGCTGATATAGGGAAAAGACAAGGTACATAGAGAATGAAGACACAATACCGTGGCTGGAACACCACACAAATAACCCACATATAGGAGAGAGGAGCTTACGACGGCGTTTCGGTCCGACTTAGACCATTAACTAATCACATACCTAATCAGAGAGGACCGATCTACAAAAAAAAAAGGCGCTGCTTTGAATCACCATTAATCGGCGGTTTTAACACTATAGTCCATAAATCTGGTAGTTTAAGCATTTCAATCATGTTGGCCAACCTGGTGCTACTCCAGCAAGACACTGTAGTGAGACGACTTGATCTGTGTATCACTGACCTGATGCCTCCATCAGCTGACCTCTCTCCCTCTATATAAACTGATAATCGTCTATCTCACCCTGTATATAAAAATGGCAAATCTCCCAAATCTCTGGTGTTGCACAGGTGTTTTGTTTACATTCTTTTTGAACTCTTATGGTAGGTTCCAGTAACAGCTTGATTCTTAGTATCAAGATGAAGAAAAATATATGAAGTCGAGAATAGAGAAAATTGTTACAGAAACCAAGTATTCAACAACCTTAGTTACAGTTATTGTTATTATTTTTATTATTATTATTATTATTATTATTATTATTATTATTATTATTATTATTATTATTATTATTATTATTATTACTATTATTATTATTATTATTATTATTATTATTATTATTATTATTATTATTATTATTATTATTATTATTATTATTATTATTATTATTATTCCTGGAAAAACGCTTAAGCATTAAAGGGATCGTAGAGCACCTGAGGCATTGGAGGTAATTAAGTCAGATCGGCGAAAGGGAAGAATATTTCCAGTCCCTTGGATCAAGTCTGTTCTCTGAAGGGCCACGTATTAAGTCTATCATGAACAGTGAGTACTGTTCATGATAGTCCTGACAGTGAGTACTGTTCATGATAGCCCTGACAGTGAGTACTGTTCATGATAGTCCTGACAGTGAGTACTGTTCATGATAGTCCTGACAGTGAGTACTGTTCATGATAGTCCTGACACTGAGTACTGTTCATGATAATCCTGACAGTGAGTACTGTTTATGGTAGTCCTGACACTGAGTACTGTTTATGATAGTCCTGACAGTGAGTACTGTTCATGATAGCCCTGACACTGAGTACTGTTCATGATAGCCCTGACACTGAGTACTGTTCATGATAGCCCTGACACTGAGTACTGTTCATGATAGTCCTGACAGTGAGTACTGTTCATGATAGTCCTGACAGTGAGTACTGTTCATGATAGTCCTGACAGTGAGTACTGTTCATGATAGTCCTGACAGTGAGTACTGTTCATGATAGTCCTGACAGTGAGTACTGTTCATGATAGTCCTGACACTGAGTACTGTTCATGATAGTCCTGACAGTGAGTACTGTTCATGATAGTCCTGACACTGAGTACTGTTCATGATAACCCTGACAGTGAGTACTGTTCATGATAGTCCTGACAGTGAGTACTGTTCATGATAATCCTGACAGTGAGTACTGTTCATGATAATCCTGACAGTGAGTACTGTTCATGATAGCCCTGACACTGAGTACTGTTCATGATAATCCTGACAGTGAGTACTGTTTATGGTAGTCCTGACACTGAGTACTGTTTATGATAGTCCTGACACCGAGTACTGTTCATGATAATCCTGACAGTGAGTACTGTTTATGGTAGTCCTGACACTGAGTACTGTTTATGATAGTCCTGACAGTGAGTACTTTTCATGATAGCCCTGACACTGAGTACTGTTCATGATAGCCCTGACACTGAGTACTGTTCATGATAGCCCTGACACTGAGTACTGTTCATGATAGTCCTGACAGTGAGTACTGTTCATGATAGTCCTGACAGTGAGTACTGTTCATGATAGTTCTGACACTGAGTACTGTTCATGATAGTCCTGACACTGAGTACTGTTCATGATAGTCCTGACAGTGAGTACTGTTCATGATAGTCCTGACACTGAGTACTGTTCATGATAGTCCTGACAGTGAGTACTGTTCATGATAGTCCTGACACTGAGTACTGTTCATGATAGTCCTGACAGTGAGTACTGTTCATGATAGTCCTGACAGTGAGTACTGTTCATGATAGTCCTGACAGTGAGTACTGTTCATGATAGTTCTGACACTGAGTACTGTTCATGATAGTCCTGACACTGAGTACTGTTCATGATAGTCCTGACACTGAGTACTGTTCATGATAGTCCTGACAGTGAATACTGTTCATGATAGTCCTGACACTGAGTACTGTTCATGATAGTCCTGACAGTGAGTACTGTTCATGATAGTCCTGACACTGAGTACTGTTCATGATAGTCCTGACACTGAGTACTGTTCATGATAGTCCTGACACTGAGTACTGTTCATGATAGTCCTGACACTGAGTACTGTTCATGATAGTCCTGACAGTGAGTACTGTTCATGATAGTCCTGACACTGAGTACTGTTCATGATAGTCCTGACAGTGAGTACTGTTCATGATAGCCCTGACACTGAGTACTGTTCATGATAGTCCTGACAGTGAGTACTGTTCATGATAGTCCTGACAGTGAGTACTGTTCATGATACTCCTGACAGTGAGTACTGTTCCTGATAGTCCTGACAGTGAGTACTGTTCATGATAGCCCTGACACTGAGTACTGTTCATGATACTCCTGACAGTGAGTACTGTTCCTGATAGTCCTGACAGTGAGTACTGTTCATGATAGTCCTGACAGTGAGTACTGTTCATGATACTCCTGACAGTGAGTACTGTTCCTGATAGTCCTGACAGTGAGTACTGTTCATGATAGTCCTGACAGTGAGTACTGTTCATGATACTCCTGACAGTGAGTACTGTTCCTGATAGTCCTGACACTGAGTACTGTTCATGATAGCCCTGACACTGAGTACTGTTCATGATAGCCCTGACACTGAGTACTGTTCATGATAATCTTAACTTGGGTTTGTTCCACGCATACAGATATTGTTTCATATTTTTGAAATCTCCCGCCTACGTTTACTCCAAAATCATTTTCTCCTCTTGTTTTGTTTGATTTCTATCTGGTCATTTTGAATTCGTGACTGAGATTGTTAGATACAAAATGCACTACTGCACATGTCGATATTGAAACTCCTTTGACTACAGCTCCTGTCCAGGTCACTTTCAATACTCGATCTTTGAATGCCGCGTTTCCCCATTTTTTAATTATTTGTGAATGTATTTTTAGTTACTAGCCCTGTATCAAGATCATTTATGTACATTGTGAAGAGGAATGAACCAAGAATCTGCCCCTGAGGAACACGGTTCTCAGTGTCTAGGTACTAAAGACATCTCTGCCCCTTACTGTTTCCTGATGGTGAACCAGACATTAATCGAGGATAGATCGTCTTCTATACAATGGGTTTTGAATCTGGCCAACAATCATGGGTAAGGTAACATGTCGAACGGTTTTTGCAAATCCAGATATACTACTTCTGTTAGGATTTTTCGTCTCAGTTTATGTACATAATTAATACAATACGAATGCATTATAATTATTTTTGTTGCGAAATCATTGTTGATTTTACAGATATGTTCCACAAAATAAACGATTTTGTCCCTATTAACCGTCTCAATTTGCCAAAAATGATGCAGTAGTGACAGGACAATATCTGTGGTCACACATCTTACTTATGATTACCGGGAGTCACATTTGCTAAGTTCCAGTTGCTTGGTACTTTGCTCACTTCTAATGAATAGTTAAATATTTCAGTGTGCACGCAATTTGATATGTTCAGTGCATTTGTATATAGCTTTAGAAGGTCTGCTTGGCTATTTATGTTCAATTTCGCAAATATTTTAATGTATCAAGACTGCTAATATCGTTCGTATTTATCTTACCCGATGGAGTTCCTAGAACTTGAGTGGCTGGGACGTTTGTGTTGTGTTTACCTGAAAATACCCAGTTGAAGGCTGTGTTGGGTATCAGTTGAAGGCAGTGTTGGGTATCAGTTGAAGGCTGTGTTGAGTAACAGTTGAAGGCAGTGTTGGGTATCAGTTGAAGGCTGTGTTGGGTATCAGTTGAAGGCAGTGTTGGGTATCAGTTGAAGGCTGTGTTGAGTAACAGTTGAAGGCAGTGTTGGGTATCAGTTGAAGGCTGTGTTGAGTATCAGTTGAAGGCTGTGTTGGGTATCAGTTGAAGGCTGTGTTGGGTATCAGTTGAAGGCTGTGTTGGGTATCAGTTGAAGGCTGTGTTGGGTATCAGTTGAAGGCTGTGTTGAGTATCAGTTGAAGGCTGTGTTGAGTATCAGTTGAAGGCTGTGTTGGGTATCAGTTGAAGGCTGTGTTGGGTATCAGTTGAAGGCTGTGTTGGGTACCAGTTGAAAGCTGTGTTGGGTATCAGTTGAAGGCTGTGTTGAGTATCAGTTGAAGGCTGTGTTGGGTATCAGTTGAAGGCTGTGTTGGGTATCAGTTGAAGGCTGTGTTGAGTAACAGTTGAAGGCTGTGTTGAGTAACAGTTGAAGGCTGTGTTGGGTATCAGTTGAAGGCTGTGTTGGGTATCAGTTGAAGGCTGTGTTGAGTAACAGTTGAAGGCTGTGTTGGGTATCAGTTGAAGGCTGTGTTGAGTAACAGTTGAAGGCTGTGATGGGTAGAGATAGTTGCGACCACACTGTGTGATGGGTGGAGGCAGTTACAGCCACACTGTGATGGGTGGAGGTAGTTACAACCACACTGTGTGATGGGTGGAGGCAACATCCCCCCAATGAAAAGCAGGGGTGTCACTAGCACGTTAAGAGACCATACAATAAGTGTCAGGGGCCCGAGACTGTTCAACTGCCTCCCAGCATACATAAGAGGGATTACCAACAGACCCCTGGCAGTCTTCAAGCTGGCACTGGACAAGCACCTAAAGTCGGTTCCTGACCAGCCGGGCTGTGGCTCATACGTTGGTTTGCGTGCAGCCAGCAGCAACAGCCTGGTTGATCAGGCTCTGATCCACCAGGAGGCCTGGTCACAGACCGGGCCGCGGGGGCGTTGACCCCCGGAACTCTCTCCAGGTCTCCAGGTAAACTCCAGGTATCAGTTGAAGGCTGTGTTGGGTATCAGTTGAAGGCTGTGTTGGGTATCAGTTGAAGGCTGTGTTGAGTATCAGTTGAAGGCTGTGTTGAGTATCAGTTGAAGGCTGTGTTGGGTATCAGTTGAAGGCTGTGTTGAGTATCAGTTGAAGGCTGTGTTGGGTATCAGTTGAAGGCTGTGTTTAGTATCAGTTGAAGGCTGTGTTGAGTATCAGTTGAAGGCTGTGTTGGGTATCAGTTGAAGGCTGTGTTGGGTATCAGTTGAAGGTTGTGTTGGGTATCAGTTGAAGGCTGTGTTGAGTTTTAGTTGAAGGCTGTGTTGAGTAACAGTTGAAGGCTGTGTTGAGTATCAGTTGAAGGCTGTGTTGAGTATCAGTTGAAGGCTGTGTTGAGTATCAGTTGAAGGCTGTGTTGGGTATCAGTTGAAGGCTGTGTTGAGTTTCAGTTGAAGGCGGTGTTGAGTAACAGTTGAAGGCTGTGTTGAGTATCAGTTGAAGGCTGTGTTGGGTATCAGTTGAAGGCTGTGTTGGGTATCAGTTGAAGGCTGTGTTGGGTATCAGTTGAAGGTTGTGTTGAGTATCAGTTGAAGGCTGTGTTGGGTATCAGTTGAAAGCTGTGTTGGGTATCAGTTGAAGGCTGTGTTGAGTATCAGTTGAAGGCTGTGTTGGGTATCAGTTGAAGGCTGTGTTGGGTATCAGTTGAAGGCTGTGTTGGGTATCAGTTGAAGGCTGTGTTGGGTATCAGTTGAAGGCTGTGTTGGGTATCAGTTGAAGGCTGTGTTGGGTATCAGTTGAAGGCTGTGTTGGGTATCAGTTGAAGGTTGTGTTGAGTAACAGTTGAAGGCTGTGTTGAGTATCAGTTGAAGGCTGTATTGGGTATCAGTTGAAGGTTGTGTTGAGTATCAGTTGAAGGCTGTGTTGGGTATCAGTTGAAGGCTGTGTTGGGTATCAGTTGAAGGTTGTGTTGAGTAACAGTTGAAGGCTGTGTTGAGTATCAGTTGAAGGCTGTGTTGAGTATCAGTTGAAGGCTGTGTTGAGTATCAGTTGAAGGCTGTGTTGGGTATCAGTTGAAGGCTGTGTTGAGTTTCAGTTGAAGGCGGTGTTGAGTAACAGTTGAAGGCTGTGTTGGTATCAGTTGAAGGCCGTGCTGAGCATCAGTTGAAGGCTGTGTTGGGTATCAGTTGAAGGCCGTGCTGAGCATCAGTTGAAGGCTGTGTTGGGTATCAGTTGAAGGCCGTGCTGAGCATCAGTTGAAGGCTGTGTTGGGTACTAAAGCTCGATCTTTGTCCTTGCTAGTCTTTTGGTGTCTCTAGTTGAAGGTCCTGTCTTCACTCCTGCGTTCCTCCCTACTGAAATATTGGAAGAATTCTTTTGGTTGTTACCTTTGATGCTGTATGCAGTTATTTTGTCAGATTCTCGTGTATCACCTCTTAGGATTTTCTTTCTCTGTCTCTTTCCACCGTAAGTGATGGTGGTGGAAGAGCAGTGGGGGACGTAGTGTGAGGTGATGGTGGTAATGTCGTGGTAGAAGTAATGTGATGGTGTTGGTGGGAGTGAAAGAGAGTAGTGGAAGGATAATAGCGTAATGGAGGGTATAATAACTTTACATAAGCTAAAATGACACTAAAATTTGTTCCACCAATTCATTATTTGCAGTATAAACACTATCATCCAATGTACAATTATTTATTGACCTTAAACATTATTTATCTACTGGATAAACATCAGTTTTACAGAAGACGAAATATTTGGTAGGCAAGTTGTTACTCATCTTACTGTAAAGTTCACCATTGTTGACTACATCACTTATGATGGGTGGAGGTAGTTACAACCACACTGTGTGATGGGTGGAGGTAGTTACAACAACACTGTGTGATGGGTGGAGGTTGTTACAACCACACTGTGTTATGGGTGGAGGTAGTTACAACAACACTGTGTGATGGGTGGAGGTAGTTACAACAACACTGTGTGATGGGTGGAGGTAGTTACAACAACACTGTGTGATGGGTGGAGGTAGTTACAACAACACTGTGTGATGGGTGGAGGTAGTTACAACAACACTGTGTGATGGGTGGAGGTAGTTACAACAACACTGTGTGATGGGTGGAGGTAGTTACAACAACACTGTGTGATGGGTGGAGGTAGTTACAGCCACACTGTGTGATGGGTGGAGGTAGTTACAACAACACTGTGTGATGGGTGGAGGTAGTTACAGCCACACTGTGTGATGGGTGGAGGTAGTTACAGCCACACTGTGTGATGGGTGGAGGTAGTTACAACAACACTGTGTGATGGGTGGAGGTAGTTACAGCCACACTGTGTGATGGGTGGAGGTAGTTACAGACACACTGTGTGATGGGTGGAGGTAGTTACAGCCACATTGTGTGATGGATGGAGGTAGTTACAACCACACTGTGTGATGGGTGGAGGTAGTTACAGCCACATTGTGTGATGGGTGGAGGTAGTTACAACCACACTGTGTGATGGGTGGAGGTAGTTACAGCCACACTGTGTGATGGGTGGAGGTAGTTACAACCACACTGTGTGATGGGTGGAGGTAGTTACAGCCACATTGTGTGATGGGTGGAGGTAGTTACAGCCACATTGTGTGATGGGTGGAGGTAGTTACAACCACACTGTGTGATGGGTGGAGGTAGTTACAACCACACTGTGTGATGGGTGGAGGTAGTTACAGCCACATTGTGTGATGGGTGGAGGTAGTTACAACCACACTGTGTGATGGGTGGAGGTAGTTACAACAACACTGTGTGATGGGTGGAGGTAGTTACAGCCACATTGTGTGATGGATGGAGGTAGTTACAACCACACTGTGTGATGGGTGGAGGTAGTTACAGCCACATTGTGTGATGGGTGGAGGTAGTTACAACCACACTGTGTGATGGGTGGAGGTAGTTACAACCACACTGTGTGATGGGTGGAGGTAGTTACAGCCACATTGTGTGATGGGTGGAGGTAGTTACAGCCACATTGTGTGATGGATGGAGGTAGTTACAACCACACTGTGTGATGGGTGGAGGTAGTTACAGCCACATTGTGTGATGGGTGGAGGTAGTTACAGCCACATTGTGTGATGGGTGGAGGTATTTACAGCCACATTGTGTGATGGATGGAGGTAGTTACAGCCACATTGTGTGATGGATGGAGGTAGTTACAGCCACATTGTGTGATGGGTGGAGGTAGTTACAGCCACATTGTGTGATGGGTGGAGGTAGTTACAGCCACATTGTGTGATGGATGGAGGTAGTTACAGCCACATTGTGTGATGGATGGAGGTAGTTACAGCCACATTGTGTGATGGATGGAGGTAGTTACAGCCACATTGTGTGATGGGTGGAGGTAGTTACAGCCACATTGTGTGATGGGTGGAGGTAGTTACAACCACATTGTGTGATGGGTGGAGGTAGGTACAGCCACATTGTGTGATGGGCGGAGGTAGTTACAGCCACATTGTGTGATGGGTGGAGGTAGTTACAGCCACATTGTGTGATGGGTGGAGGTAGTTACAGCCACATTGTGTGATGGGTGGAGGTAGTTACAGCTACATTGTGTGATGGGTGGAGGTAGTTACAGCCACATTGTGTGATGGATGGAGGTAGTTACATCCACATTGTGTGATGGATGGAGGTAGTTACAGCCACATTGTGTGATGGATGGAGGTAGTTACAGCCACATTGTGTGATGGATGGAGGTAGTTACAGCCACACTGTGTGATGGGTGGAGGTAGTTACAACCACACTGTGTGATGGGTGGAGGTAGTTACAGCCACACTGTGTGATGGGTGGAGGTAGTTACAACCACACTGTGTGATGGGTGGAGGTAGCTACAACCACACTGTGTGATGGGTGGAGGTAGTTACAACCACACTGTGTGATGGGTGGAGATAGTTACAACCACACTGTGTGATGGGTGGAGGTAGTCACAACCACACTGTGTGATGGGTGGAGGTAGTTACAACCACACTGTGTGATGGGTGGAGCTAGTTACAACCACACTGTGTGATGGGTAGAGGTAGTTACAGCCACACTGTGTGATGGGTGGAGGTAGTTACAACCACAATGTGTGATGGGTGGAGGTAGTTACAACCACACTGTGTGATGGGTGGAGGTAGTTACAGCCACACTGTGTGATGGGTGGAGGTAGTTACAACCACACTGTGTGATGGGTGGAGGTAGTTAAAGCCACACTGTGTGATGGGTGGAGGTAGTTACAGCCACACTGTGTGGTGGATGGAGGTAGTTACAGCCACACTGTGTGATGGGTGGAGGTAGTTACAGCCACACTGTGTGATGGGTGGAGGCAGTTACAGCCACACTGTGATGGGTGGAGGTAGTTACAACAACACTGTGTGATGGGTGGAGGTAGTTACAACCACACTGTGTGATGGGTGGAGGTAGTTACAGGCACACTGTGTGATGGGTGGAGGTAGTTACAGCCACACTGTGTGATGGGTGGAGGAAGTTACAACCACACTGTGTGATGGGTGGAGGTAGTTACAGCCACACTGTGTGATGGGTGGAGGTAGTTACAGCCACACTGCGTTGGGTGGAGGTAGTTAGAGCCACACTGTGTGATGGGTGGAGGTAGTTACAACCACACTGTGTGATGGGTGGAGGTAGTTACAACCACACTGTGTGATGGTTGGAGGTAGTTACAGCCACACTCCGATGGGTGCAGGTAGTTACAACCACACTGTGTGATGGGTGGAGGTAGTTACAGCCACACTGTGATGGGTGGAGGTAGTTACAACCACACTGTGTGATGGGTGGAGGTAGTTACAACCACACTGTGTGATGGGTGGAGGTAGTTACAGCCACACTGTGATGGGTGGAGGTAGTTACGACCACACTGTGTGATGGGTGGAGGTAGTTACAGCCACACTGTGATGGGTGGAGGTAGTTACAGCCACACTGTGATGGGTGGAGGTAGTTACAACCACACTGTGTGATGGGTGGAGGTAGTTACAACCACACTGTGTGATGGGTGGAGATAGTTACAACCACACTGTGATGGGTGGAGGTAGTTACGACCACACTGTGTGATGGGTGGAGGTAGTTACGACCACACTGAGTGATTGGTGGAATTAGTTACGACCACACTGTGTGATGGGTGGAGGTAGATACAGCCACACTGTGTGATGGATGGAGGTAGTTACAACCACACTGTGTGATGGGTGGAGATAGTTACAACCACACTGTGATGGGTGGAGGTAGTTACGACCACACTGTGTGATGGGTGGAGGTAGTTACGACCACATTGAGTGATAGGTGGAATTAGTTACGACCACACTGTGTGATGGGTGGAGGTAGTTACAGCCACACTGTGTGATGGGTGGAGGTAGTTACGACCACACTGCGTGATGGGTGGAGGTAGTTACGACCACACTGTGTGATGGGTGGAGGTAGTTACAACCAAACTGTGTGATGGGTGGAGATAGTTACAACCACACTGTGATGGGTGGAGGTAGTTACGACCACACTGTGTGATGGGTGGAGGTAGTTACGACCCCACTGAGTGATGGGTGGAATTAGTTACGACCACACTGTGTAAAGGGTGGAGGTAGTTACAGCCACACTGTGTGATGGGTGGAGGTAGTTACGACCACACTGTGTGGTGGGTGGAGGTAGTTACAACCACACTGTGTGATGGGTGGAGGCAGTTACAGCCACACTGTGTGATGGGTAGAGGTAGTTACAACCACACTGTGTGATGGGTGGAGGTAGTTACAACCACACTGTGTGATGGATGGAGGTAGTTAAAACCACACTGTGTGATGGGTGGAGGTAGTTACGACCACACTGTTTGATGGGTGGAGGTAGTTACGACCACACTGTGTGAAGGGTGGAGGTAGTTACAGCCACACTGTGTGATGGGTGGAGGTAGTTACAACCACACTGTGTGATGGGTGGAGGCAGTTACGACCACACTGTGTGATGGGTGGAGGTAGTTACAACCACACTGTGTGATGGGTAGAGGTAGTTACAACCACACTGTGTGATGGGTGGAGGTAGTTACAACAACACTGTGATGGGCGGAGGTAGTTACAACCACACTGTGTGATGGGTGGAGGTAGTTACAACCACACTGTGTGATGGGTGGAGACAGTTACAACCACACTGTGTGATGGGTGGAGGTAGTTACAGCCACACTGTGTGATGGGTAGAGGTAGTTACAACCACACTGTGTGATGGGTGGAGGTAGTTACAACCACACTGTGTGATGGGTGGAGGTAGTTACAACCACACTGTGTGATGGGTGGAGGTAGTTACAGCCACACTGTGTGATGGGTAGAGGTAGTTACAACCACACTGTGATGGGTGAAGGCAGTTACGACCACACTGTGTGATGAGTAGAGGTAGTTGCGACCACACTGGGTGATGGGTGGAGGCAGTTACAACCACACTGTGATGAGTGGAGGTAGTTACAACCACACTGTGTGATGGATGGAAGTAGTTACAACCACACTGTGTGATGGGTAGAGGTAGTTACGACCACACTGTGTGATGGGTGGAGGCAGTTACGACCACACTGTGATTGGTGGAGGTAGTTACAACCACACTGTGTGATGGATGGAAGTAGTTACAACCACACTGTGTGATGGGTAGAGGTAGTTACGACCACACTGTGTGATGGGTGGAGGCAGTTACGACCACACTGTAATTGGTGGAGGTAGTTACAACCACACTGTGTGATGGGTGGAGGTAGTTACGACCACACTGTGTGAAGGAGGTAGTTACGACCACACTGTGTGAAGGAGGTAGTTACGACCACAATGTGTGATGGGTGTAGGTAGTTACGACCACAATGTGTGATGGGTGGAGGCAGTTACAGCCACACTGTGATGGGTGGAGGTAGTTACAACCACACTGTGTGATGGGTGGAGGAAGTTACGACCAGACTCTGCGATGGAGGAAGTTACGACCACACTGTGTGAGGGAGCTAGTTACGACTACACTGTGTGATAGGTGGAGGTAGTTACGACCATCCTGTTTGATGGGTGGAGGTAGTTCCGACCACACTCTGTGATGGAGGTAGATACGACCACACTATGTGAGGGAGGTAGTTACGACTACACTGTGTGATAGGTGGAGGTAGTTACGACCACACTGTGTGATAGGTGGAGGTAGTTACGACCACACTGTTTGATGGGTGGAGGTACTTACGCTCACACTGTGTGAAGGAGGTAGTTACGACCACACTGTGTGATGGGTGGAGGTAGTTACGACCACACTGTGTGATAGGTGGAGGCAGTTACAGCCACACTGTGATGGGTGGAGGTAATTACAACCACACTGTGTGATGGGAGGAGGAAGTTACGACCACACTCTGTGATAGAGGTAGTTACGACCACACTGTGTGAGGGAGGTAGTTACGACTACACTGTGTGATGGGTGGAGATAGTTACAATCACGCTGTGTGATGGGTGGAGGTAGTTACAACCACACTGTGTAATAGGTGGAGGTAGTTAGAACCACACTGTGTTATCGGTGGAGGTAGTTACGACCATACTGTGCGATGGGTGGAGGTAGTTATGACCACACTGTGTGATGGGTGGAGGCAGTTACAGCCACACTCTGATAGGTGGAGGTAGTTACAACAACACTGTGTGATAGGTGGAGGTAGTTAGAACCACACTGTGTAATAAATGGAGGTAGTTACAACCACACTGTGTAATGGATGGAGGTAGTTACAACCACACAGTGTAATGGGGGAGATAGTTACAACCACACTGTGTGATGGGTGGAGGTAGTTATGACCAGAGTGTGATGGGTGGATGTAGTTACAACCACACTGTGTAATGGATGGAGGTAGTTACAACCACACTGTGTAATGGATGGAGGTAGTTACAACCACACTGTGTGATGAGTGGAGGTAGTTACAACCACACTGTGTAATGGATGGAGGTAGTTACAACCACACTGTGTGATGGGTGGAGGTAGTTACAATCACGCTGTGTGATGGGTGGAGTTACTTACAACCACACTGTGTAATGGATGGAGTTAGTTACAACCACACTGTGTAATGGATGGAGGTAGTTACAACCACACTGTGTAATGGATGGAGATAGTTACAACCACACTGTGTAATGGATGTTGGTAGTTACCACCACACAGCGTGATGGGTGGAGGTAGTTACGACCACAATGTGTGATGGATGGAGGCAGTTACAGCCACACTGTGATGGGAGGAGGTAGTTACAACCACACTGTGATGGGTGGAGGTAGTTACAATCACGCTGTGTAATGGGTGGAGGTAGTTATAACCACTCTGTGTAATGAATGGAGGTAGTTAAAACCACACTGTGTAATGGATGGAGGTAGTTACAACCACACTGTGTAATGGATGGAGGTAGTTACAACCACTGTGTAATGGATGGAGGTAGTTACAACCACACTGTGTAATGGATGGAGGTAGTTACAACCACACTGTGTAATGGGGGAGGTAGTTACAACCACACTGCGATGGGTGGAGGTAGTTATGACCACAGTGTGATGGGTGGAGGTAGTTACAACCACACTGTGTAATAGGTGGAGGTAGTTAGAACCACACTGTGTTATCGGTGGAGGTAGTTACGACCATACTGTGCGATGGGTGGAGGTAGTTACGACCACACTGTGTGATGGGTGGAGGCAGTTACAGCCACACTCTGATAGGTGGAGGTAGTTACAACAACACTGTGTGATAGGTGGAGGTAGTTAGAACCACACTCCGTTATCGGTGGTAGTAGTTATGACCACATTGTGTGATGAGTGGAGCTAGTTATGACCACAGTGTGATGGGTGGAGGTAGTTACAACCACACTGTGTAATAAATGGAGGTAGTTACAATCACACTGTGTAATGGATGGAGGTAGTTGCAACCACACTGAGTAATGGATGGAGGTAGTTACAACCACACTGTGTAATGGATGGAGGTAGTTACAACCACACTGTGTAATGGGGGAGGTAGTTACAACCACACTGTGTGATGGGTGGAGGTAGTTATGACCAGAGTGTGATGGGTGGATGTAGTTACAACCACACTGTGTAATGGATGGAGGTAGTTACAACCACACTGTGTAATGGATGGAGGTAGTTACAACCACACTGTGTGATGAGTGGAGGTAGTTACAACCACACTGTGATGGGTGGAAATTGTTATGACCACAGAGTGATGGGTTTAGGTAGTTACAACCACATTGTGTAATTAATGGAGGTAGTTACAACCACACTGTGTAATGGATGGAGGTAGTTACAACCACACTGTGTGATGGGTGGAGGTAGTTACAATCACGCTGTGTGATGGGTGGAGTTAGTTACAACCACACTTTGTAATGGATGGAGGTAGTTACAACCACACTGTTTAATGGATGGAGGTAGTTACAACCACACTGTGTAATGGATGGAGATAGTTACAACCACACTGTGTAATGGATGTAGGTAGTTACCACCACACTGCGTGATGGGTGGAGGTTGTTACGACCACAATGTGTGATGGATGGAGGCAGTTACAGCCACACTGTGATGGGTGGAGGTAGTTACAACCACACTGTGTGATGGGTGGAGGTAGGTACAATCACGCTGTGTAATGGGTGGAGGTAGTTATAACAACTCTGTGTAATGAATGGAGGTAGTTACAACCACACTGTGTAATGGATTGAGGTAGTTACATCCACACTGTGTAATGGATGGAGGTAGTTACAACCACTGTGTAATGGATGGAGGTAGTTACAACCACACTGTGTAATGGATGGAGGTAGTTACAACCACACTGTGTAATTTGGGAGGTAGTTACAACCACACTGCGATGGGTGGAGGTAGTTATGACCACAGTGGGATGGGTGGAGGTAGTTACAACCACACTGTGTAATGGATGGAGGTAGTTACAACCACACTGTGTAATGAATGGAGGTAGTTACAACCACACTGTGTAATGGATGGAGGTAGTTACAACCACACTGTGTAATGGATGGAGGTAGTTACAACAACACTGTGTAATGGATGGAGGTAGTTACAACCACACTGTGTGATGAGTGGAGGTAGTTACAACCACACTGTTTGATGGGTGGAGGCAGTTACAGCCACACTGTGTGATGGGTAGAGGTAGTTACAGCCACACTGTGTGATGGGTGGAGGTAGTTACAACCACACTGTGCGATGGGTGGAGGTAGTTACCACCGCACTGTGTGATGGGTGGAGGTAGTTACAGCCATACTGTGTGATGGGTAGAGGTAGTTACAACCACACTGTGTGATGGGTGGAGGCAGTTACGACGACACTGTAAATGGTGGAGGTAGTTCCAAACACACTGTGTGATGGGTGGAGGTAGTTACAACCACACTGTGTGATGGGTAGAGGTAGTTACAGCCACACTGTGTTATGGGTAGAGGTAGTTACAGCCACACAGTGTGAAGGGTGGAGGTAGTTACAACCACACTGTGTGATGGGTGGAGGTAGTTACAACCACACTGTGTGATGGGTGGAGGTAGTTACAGCCACACTGTGTGATGGGTGGAGGTAATTAGAACCTCACTATGTGATGGGTGGAGGCAGTTACGACTCTGTGATTGGTGGAGGTAGTTAGAACCACACTGTGTGATGGGTGGAGGTAGTTACAACCACACTGTGTGATGGGTAGAGGTAGTTGCGATCTCACTTTGTGATGGGTGGAGGCAGTTACAGCCACACTCTGCTGTGTGGAGGTAGTTACAACTACACTGTGTGATGGGTAGAGGCAGTTACGACCACACAGTGTGATGGGTAGAGGTAGTTACGAGCACACTGTGTGATGGGTGGAGGCAGTTACGACCACACTGTAATTGGTGGAGGTAGTTACAACCACACTGTGTGATGGGTGGAGGTAGTTTCGACCACACTGTGTGAAGGAGTTACTTATGACCACACTGTGTGAAGGAGGTATTTATGACCACACTGTGGGATGGGTGGAGGTAGTTACGACCACACTGTGTGATGGGTGGAGGCAGTTACAACCACACTGTGATCGGTGGAGGTAGTTACAACCACACTGTGTGGTGGGTGGAGGTAGTTACAACCACACTGTGTGATGGGTGGAGGAAGTTACGACCACACTGTGTGATGGGTGGAGGTAGTTCCGACCACACTCTGTGATGGAGGTAGATACGATCACACTGTGTGAGGGAGGTAGTTACGACTACGCTGGGTGATAGGTGGAGGTAGTTATGACCACACTGTTTGATGGGTGGAGGTAGTTCCGACCACACTCTGTGATGGAGGTAGATACGACCACACTGTGTAATGATTGGAGGTAGTTACCACCACACTGTGTGATGGGTGGAGGTAGTTACGACCACACTGTGTGATGGGTGGAGGCAGTTACAGCCACACTGTGATGGGTGGAGGTAGCAACAACCACTCTGTGTGATGGGTGGAGGTAGTTACAATCACGCTGTGTAATGGGTGGAGGTAGTTACAACCACACTGTGTAATAGGTGGAGGTAGTTAGATCCACACTGTGTTATCGGTGGAGGTAGTTACGACCATACTGTGCGATGGGTGGAGGTAGTTACGACCACACTGGGTGGTGGGTGGAGGCAGTTACAGCCACACTCTGATAGGTGGAGGTAGTTACGACCACACTGTGTGATTGGTGGAGGTAGTTAGAACCACACTGTGTTATCGGTGGTAGTAGTTATGACCACACTGTGTAATGGATGGAGGTAGTTACAACCACACTGTGTAAAGGATTGAGGTAGTTACAACCACACTGTGTAATGGATGGAGGTAGTTACAACCACACTGTGTAATGGATTGAGGTAGTTACCACCACACTGAGTAACGGATGTAGGTAGTTACAACCACACTTTGTAATGGATGGAGGTAGTTACAACCACACTGTGTAATGTGGGAGGTAGTTACAACCACACTGTGTGATGGGTGGAGGTAGTTATTATCACAGTCTGATGGATGGAGGTAGTTACAACCACACTGTGTAATGGATGGAGGTAGTTACAACCACACTGTGTAATGGATGGAGGTAGTTACAACCACACTGTGTAATGGATGGAGGTAGCTACAACCACACTGTGCGATGAGTGGAGGTAGTTACAACCACACTATGATTGGTGGAGGTAGTTATGACCACAGCGTGATGGGTTTAGGTAGTTACAACCACACTGTGTAATGGATGGAGGTAGTTACAACCACACTGTGTAATGGATGGAGGTAGTTACAACCACACTGTGTAATGGGGGAGGTAGTTACAACCACACTGCGATGGGTGGAGGTAGTTATGACCACAGTGTGATGGGTGGAGGTAGTTACAACCACACTGTGTAATAGGTGGAGGTAGTTAGAACCACACTGTGTTATCGGTGGAGGTAGTTACGACCATACTGTGCGATGGGTGGAGGTAGTTACGACCACACTGTGTGATGGGTGGAGGCAGTTACAGCCACACTCTGATAGGTGGAGATAGTTACAACAACACTGTGTGATAGGTGGAGGTAGTTAGAACCACACTCCGTTATCGGTGGTAGTAGTTATGACCACATTGTGTGATGAGTGGAGCTAGTAATAACCACAGTGTGATGGGTGGAGGTAGTTACAACCTCACTGAGTAGTAAATGGAGGTAGTTACAACCACACTGTGTAATGGATGGAGGTAGTTGCAACCACACTGAGTAATGGATGGAGGTAGTTACAACCACACTGTGTAATGGATGGAGGTAGTTACAACCACACTGTGCAATGGGGGAGGTAGTTACAACCACACTGTGTGATGGGTGGAGGTAGTTATGACCAGAGTGTGATGGGTGGATGTAGTTACAACCACACTGTGTAATGGATGGAGGTAGTTACAACCACACTGTGTAATGGATGGAGGTAGTTACAACCACACTGTGTGATGAGTGGAGGTAGTTACAACCACACTTTGATGGGTGGAAATAGTTATGACCACAGAGTGATGGGTTTAGGTAGTTACAACCACATTGTGTAATTAATGGAGGTAGTTACAACCACACTGTGTAATGGATGGAGATAGTATCACAACCACACTGTGTAATGGGTGGAGGTAGTTACAATCACGCTGTGTGATGGGTGGAGTTAGTTACAACCACACTGTGTAATGGATGGAGGTAGTTACAACCACACTGTGTAATGGATGGAGGTAGTTACAACCACACTGTGTAATGGATGGAGATAGTTACAACCACACTGTGTAATGGATGTAGGTAGTTACCACCACACTGCGTGATGGGTGGAGGTAGTTACAACCACACTGTGTGATGGGTGGAGGTAGTTACAATCACGCTGTGTAATGGGTGGAGGTAGTTATAACCACTCTGTGTAATGAATGGAGGTAGTTACAACCACACTGTGTAATGGATGGAGGTAGTTACAACCACACTGTGTAATGGATGGAGGTAGTTACAACCACTGTGTAATGGATGGAGGTAGTTACAACCACACTGTGTAATGGATGGAGGTAGTTACAACCACACTGTGTAATGGGGGAGGTAGTTACAACCACACTGCGATGGGTGGAGGTAGTTATGACCACAGTGTGATGGGTGGAGGTAGTCACAACCACACTGTGTAATGGATGGAGGTAGTTACAACCACACTGTGTAATGAATGGAGGTAGTTACAACCACACTGTGTAATGGATGGAGGTAGTTACAACCACACTGTGTAATGGATGGAGGTATTTACAACCACACAGTGTGATGAGTGGAGGTAGTTGGAACCACACTGTGTAATGGATGGAGGTAGTTACAACAACACTGTGTAATTGATGGAGGTAGTTACAACCACACTGTGTGATGAGTGGAGGTAGTTACAACTACACTGTTTGATGGGTGGAGGCAGTTACAGCCACACTGTGTGATGGGTAGAGGTAGTTACAGCCACACTGTGTGATGGGTGGAGGTAGTTACAACCACACTGTGCGATGGGTGGAGGTAGTTACCACCGCACTGTGTGATGGGTGGAGGTAGTTACAGCCATACTGTGTGATGGGTAGAGATAGTTACAACCACACTGTGTGATGGGTGGAGCCAGTTACGACGACACTGTGATTGGTGGAGGTAGTTACAAACACACTGTGTGATGGATGGAGGCAGCTACAGCCACACTGTAATTGGTGGAGGTAGTTACAACCACACTGTGTGATGGGTGGAGGTAGTTACAATCACGCTGTGTAATGGATGGAGGTAGTTACAACCACACTGTGTAGTGGATGGAGGTAGTTACAAACACACTGTGTAATGGATGGTTGTAGTTACAACCACACTGTGTAATGGATGGAGGTAGTTACAACCACACTCTGTGATGAGTTGAGGTAGTTACAGCCACACTGTGTGTTGGGTGGAGGTAGTTATGACCACAGTGTGATGGGTGGAGGTAGTTGCAACCACACTGTGTAATGGAAGGAGGTAGTTACAACCACACTGTGTAATGGATGGAGGTAGTTACAACCACACTGTGTAATGGATGGAGGTAGTTACAACCACACTGTGTGATGAGTGGAGGTAGTTACAACCACATTGTGTGATGGGTGGAGGTAGTTATGACCACAGCGTGATGGGTGGAGGTAGTTAGAACCACACTGTGTAATGGATGGAGGTAGTTACAACAACACTGTGTAATGCATGGATGTAGTTACAACCACAATGTGTGATGAGTGGAGGTAGTTACAACCACACTGTTTGGTGGGTGGAGGCAGTTACAGCCACACTGTGTGATGGGCAGAGGTAGTTACAACCACACTGTGTGAAGGGTGGAGGTAGTTACAACCACACTGTGCGATGGGTGGAGGAAGTTACCACCACACTGTTTGATGGGTGGAGGTAGTTACAGCCACACTGTGTGATGGGTAGAGGTAGTTGCAACCACACTGTGTGATGGGTGGAGGCAGTTACGACGACACTGTGATTGGTGGAGGTAGTTTCTAACACACTGTGTGATGGGTGGAGGTAGTTACAACCACACTGTGTGATGGGTAGAGGTAGTTACAGCCACACTGTGTTATGGGTAGAGGTAGTTACAGCCACACTGTGTGAAGGGTGGAGGTAGTTACAACCACACTGTGTGATGGGTGGAGGTAGTTACAACCACACTGTGTGATGGGTGGAGGTAGTTATGATCACAGTGTAATGGATTGAGGTAGTTACAACCACACTGTGTAATGGTTGGAGGTAGTTACAACCACACTGTGTAATGGATGGAGGTAGTTACAACCACACTGTGTAATGGATTGAGGTAGTTACAACCACACTAAGTAATGGATGGAGGTAGTTACAACCACACTGAGTAATGGATGGAGGTAGTTACAACCACACTGTGTAATGGGGGAGGTAGTTACAATCACACTGTGTGAGGGGTGGAGGTAGTTATGACCACAGTGTGATGGGTGGAGGTAGTTACAACCACACTGTGTAATGGAAGGAGGTAGTTACAACCACACTGTGTAATGGATGGAGGTAGTTACAACCACACTGTGTAATGGATGGAGGTAGTTACAACCACACTGTGTGATGAGTGGAGGTAGTTACAACCACACTTTGTGATGGATGGAGGTAGTTATGACCACAGCGTGATGGGTGGACGTAGTTAGAACCACACTGTGTAATGGATGGAGGTAGTTACAACAACACTGTGTAATGGATGGAGGTAGTTACAACCACAATGTGTGATGAGTGGAGGTAGTTACAACCACACTGTTTGATGGGTGGAGGCAGTTACAGCCACACTGTGTGATGGGTAGAGGTAGTTACAGCCACACTGTGTGATGGGTGGAGGTAGTTACCACCACACTGTGTAATGGATGGAGGTAGTTACAACCACACTGTGTAATGGATGGAGGTAGTTACAACCACTCTGTGTAATGGATGTTTGACGGGAAGTTCTAGTTAATATCAGACATTTCAGTGTCTGTAATTTTCATACCGTGTAATTAAAACGTCCGTGTTTCCCATGTTAACTACTTCCGTATATATATTGTTCATTCTACCTGTTGCTATGTGCATATTGTTCATTGCATATGCTTCAGTGTGTATATTGTTATGACCACACTGTGTAATGATTGGAGGTAGTTAGCGCCACATTGTGTGATGGGTGGAGGTAGTTACGACCACACTGTGTGATGGGTGGAGGCAGTTACAGCCACACTGTGATGAGTGGAGGTAGTTACAACCACACTGTGTGATGGGTGGAGGTAGTTACAATCACGCTGTGTGATGGGTGGAGGTAGTTGCAACCACACTGTGTAATAGGTGGAGGTAGTTAGAACCACACTGTGTTATCGGTGGAGGTAGTTACGACCATACTGTGCGATGGGTGGAGGTAGTTACGACCACACTGGGTGGTGGGTGGAGGCAGTTACAGCCACACTCTGATAGGTGGAGGTAGTTACGACCACACTATGTGATAGGTGGAGGTAGTTAGAACCACACTGTGTTATCGGTGGTAGTAGTTACGACCACACTGTGTGGTGAGTGGAGGTAATTATGACCACAGTGTGATGGGTGGAGGTAGTTACAACCTCACTGTGTAATAGATGGAGGTAGTTACAACCACACTGTGTAATGGATGGTGGTAGTTACAACCACACTGTGTAATGGATTGAGGTAGTTACAACCACACTGAGTAATGGATGGAGGTAGTTACAACCACACTGTGTAATGGATGGAGGTAGTTACAACCACACTGTGTAATGGGGAGGTAGTTACAACCACACTGTGTGATGGTTGGAGGTAGTTATGATCACAGTCTGATGGATGGAGGTAGTTACAACCACACTGTGTAATGGATGGAGGTAGTTACAACCACACTGTGTAATGGATGGAGGTAGTTACAACCACACTGTGTAATGGATGGAGGTAGCTACAACCACACTGTGTGATGAGTGGAGGTAGTTACAACCACACTATGATGGGTGGAGGTAGTTATGACCACAGCGTGATGGGTTTAGGTAGTTACAACCACATTGTGTAATGGATGTAGGTAGTTACAACCACACTGTGTGATGGGTGGAGGTAGTTACAATCACGCTGTGTGATGGGTGGAGGTAGTTACAACCACACTGTGTAATGGATGGAGGTAGTTACAGCCACACTGTGTAATGGATGGAGGTAGTTACAACCACACTGTGTAATGGATGGAGGTAGTTACAACCACACTGTGTAATGGATGGAGGTAGTTACCACCACACTGTGTGATGGGTGGAGGTAGTTACGACCACACTGTGTGATGGATGGGGGCAGCTACAGCCACACTGTAATTGGTGGAGGTAGTTACAACCACACTGTGTGATGGGTGGAGGTAGTTACAATCACGCTGTGTGATGGGTGGAGGTAGTTACAACCACTCTGTGTAATTGATGGAGGTAGTTACAACCACACTGTGTAATGGATGGAGGTAGTTACAACCACACTGTGTAATGGATGGAGGTAGTTACAACCACACTGTGTAATGGATGGAGGTAGTTACAACCACACTGTGTAATGGATGGAGGTAGTTACAACCACACTGTGTGATGGGTGGAGGTAGTTATGACCACTGTGTGATGGGTGGAGGAAGTTACAACCACACTGTGTAATGGATGGAGGTAGTTACAAACACACTGTGTAATGGATGGAGGTAGTTACAACCACACTGTGTAATGGATGGAGGTAGTTACAACCACACTGTGTGATGAGTGGAGGTAGTTACAGCCACACTGTGTGATGGGTGGAGGTAGTTATGACCACAGTGTGATGGGTGGAGGTAGTTACAACCACACTGTGTAATGGAAGGAGGTAGTTACAACCACACTGTGTAATGGATGGAGGTAGTTACAAGCACACTGTGTAATGGATGGAGGTAGTTACAACCACACTGTGTGATGATTGGAGGTAGTTACAACCACACTGTGTGATGGGTGGAGGTAGTTATGACCACAGCGTGTTGGATGGAGGTAGTTAGAACCACACTGTGTAATGGATGGAGGTAGTTATAACCACACTGTGTAATGGATGGAGGTAGTTACAACCACACTGCGTAATTGATGGAGGTAGTTACAACCACACTGTGTAATGGATGGAGGTAGTTACACCCACACTGTGTGATGTATGGAGGTAGTTACAACCACACTGTGTAATGGATGGAGGTAGTTACCACCACACTGTGTAATGGATGGAGGTAGTTACAACCACACTGAGTAATGGATGGAGGTAGTTACAACCACACTGTGTGATGAATGGAGGTAGTTACAATCACACTGAGTAATGGATGGAGGTAGTTACCACCACACTGTGTAATGGAAGGAGGTAGTTACAACCACACTGTGTGATGGATGGAGGTAGTTACAACCGCACTGTGTAATGGATGGAGGTAGTTACAACCACACTGTGTAATGGATGGAGGTAGTTACAACCACACTGTGTAATGGATGGAGGTAGTTACAACCACACTGAGTATTGGATGGAGGTAGTTACAATCACACTGTGTGATGGATGGAGGTAGTTACAAGCACGCTGTGTAATGGATGGAGGTAGTTACAACCACACTGTGTAATGGATGGAGGTAGTTACAACCACACTGTGTAATGGACTGAGGTAGTTACAACCACACTGTGTAATGGATGGAGGTAGTTACAACCACACTGTGTAATGGATGGAGGTAGTTACAACCACACTGCTTAATTGATGGAGGTAGTTACAACCACACTGTGTAATGGATGGATGTAGTTTCAACCACACTGTGTAATGGATGGAGGTAGTTACAACCACAATGCGTAATTGATGGAGGTAGTTACAACCACACTGTGTAATGGATGGAGGTAATTACAACCACACTGTGTAATGGATGGAGGTAGTTACAACCACACAGTGTGATGAGTGGAGATAGTTATGACCACAGCGTGATGGGTGGAGGTAGTTAGAACCACACTGTGTAATGGATGGAGGTAGTTACAACCACACTGCGTAATTGATGGAGGTAGTTACAACCACACTGTGTAATGGATGGAGGTAGTTACACCCACACTGTGTGATGTATGGAGGTGGTTACAACCACTCTGTGTAATGGATGGAGGTAGTTACCACCACACTGTGTAATGGATGGAGGTAGTTACAACCACACTGAGTAATGGATGGAGGTAGTTACAACCACATTGTGTGATGAATGGAGGTAGTTACGATCACACTGAGTAATGGATGGAGGTAGTTACCACCACACTGTGTAATGGAAGGAAGTAGTTACAACCACACTGTGTGATGGATGGAGGTAGTTACAACCGCACTGTGTAATGGATGGAGGTAGTTACAACCACACTGTGTAATGGATGGAGGTAGTTACAACCACACTGTGTAATGGATGGAGGTAGTTACAACCACACTGAGTATTGGATGGAGGTAGTTACAATCACACTGTGTGATGGATGGAGGTAGTTACAAGCACGCTGTGTAATGGATGGAGGTAGTTACAACCACACTGTGTAATGGATGGAGCTAGTTACAACCACACTGTGTAATGGATTGAGGTAGTTACAACCACACTGTGTAATGGATGGAGGTAGTTACAACCACACTGTGTAATGGATGGAGGTAGTTACAACCACACTGCGTAATTGATGGAGGTAGTTACAACCACACTGTGTAATGGATGGAGGTAGTTACACCCACACTGTGTGATGTATGGAGGTAGTTACAACCACACTGTGTAATGGATGGAGGTAGTTACCACCACACTGTGTAATGGATGGAGGTAGTTACAACCACACTGTGTGATGAATGGAGGTAGTTACAATCACACTGAGTAATGGATGGAGGTAGTTACCACCACACTGTGTAATGGAAGGAGGTAGTTACAACCACACTGTGTGATGGATGGAGGTAGTTACAACCACACTGTGTAATGGATGGAGCTAGTTACAACCACACTGTGTAATGGATTGAGGTAGTTACAACCACACTGTGTAATGGATGGAGGTAGTTACAACCACACTGTGTAATGGATGGAGGTAGTTACAACCACACTGCGTAATTGATGGAGGTAGTTACAACCACACTGTGTAATGGATGGAGGTAGTTACAACCACACTGAGTATTGGATGGAGGTAGTTACAATCACACTGTGTGATGGATGGAGGTAGTTACAAGCACGCTGTGTAATGGATGGAGGTAGTTACAACCACACTGTGTAATGGATGGAGCTAGTTACAACCACACTGTGTAATGGATGGAGGTAGTTACAACCACACTGTGTAATGGATGGAGGTAGTTACAACCACACTGTGTGATGAATGGAGGTAGTTACAACCACACTGAGTAATCGATGGAGCTAGTTACCACCACACTGTGTAATGGATGGAGGTAGTTACAACCACACTGTGTAATGGATGGAGGTAGTTACAACCACACTGTGTAATGGATGGAGGTAGTTACCACCACACTGTGTAATGGATGGAGGTAGTTACAACCACACTGTGTAATGGATGGAGGTAGTTACAACCACACTGAGTATTGGATGGAGGTAGTTACAATCACACTGTGTGATGGATGGAGGTAGTTACAAGCACGCTGTGTAATGGATGGAGGTAGTTACAACCACACTGTGTAATGGATGGAGGTAGTTACAACCACACTGTGTAATGGATGGAGGTAGTTACAACCACACTGTGTAATGGATGGAGGTAGTTACAACCACACTGTGTAATGGATGGAGGTAGTTACAACCACACTGTGTGATGGATGGAGGTAGTTACAACCACACTGTGTGATGGGTGGAGGTAGTTACAACCACACTGTGTAATGGATGGAGGTAGTTACAACCACACTGTGTAATGGATGGAGGTAGTTACAACCACACTGTGTAATGGATGGAGGTAGTTACAACCACGCTGTGTAATGGATGGAGGTAGTTACAACCACACTGTGTAATGGATGGAGGTAGTTACAACCACACTGTGTAATGGATGGAAGTAGTTACAACCACACTGTGTAATGGATGGAGGTAGTTACAACCACACTGTGTAATGGATGGAGGTAGTTACAACCACACTGTGTAATGGATGGAGGTAGTTACAACCACACTGTGTAATATATGGAGGTAGTTACAACCACACTGTGTAATGGATGGAGGTAGTTACAACCACTCTGTGTAATGGATGGAGGTAGTTACAACCACTCTGTGTAATGGATGGAGGTAGTTACAACCACACTGTGTAATGGATGGAGGTAATTACAACCACGCTGTGTAATGGATGGAGGTAGTTACAACCACACTGTGTAATGGATGGAGGTAGTTACAACCACACTGTGTAATGGATGGAGGTAGTTACAACCACACTGTTTAATGGATGGAGGTAGTTACAACCACACTGTGTAATGGATGGAGGTAGTTACAACCACACTGTGTAATGGATGGAGGTAGTTACAACCACACTGTGTAATGGATGGAGGTAGTTACAACCACACTGTGTAATGGATGGAGGTAGTTACAACCACTCTGTGTAATGGATGGAGGTAGTTACAACCACACTGTGTAATGGATGGAGGTAGTTACAACCACACTGTGTAATGGATGGAGGTAGTTACAACCACACTGTGTAATGGATGGAGGTAGTTACAACCACTCTGTGTAATGGATGGAGGTAGTTACAACCACACTGTGTAATGGATGGAGGTAGTTACAACCACACTGTGTAATGGATGGAGGTAGTTACAACCACACTGTGTAATGGATGGAGGTAGTTACAACCACTCTGTGTAATGGATGGAGGTAGTTACAACCACTCTGTGTAATGGATGGTTTTGATGGGAAGTTCTAGTTTATATCAGACATTTCAGTGTCCATAATTTTCATACCGTGTAATTAAAACGTCCGTGTTTCCCATGTTAACTACTTCCGTATATATATTGTTCATTCTACCTGTTGCTATGTGCATATTGTTCATTGCATATGCTTCAGTGTGTATATTGTTCATAAATCACTGTTTATATGTTCATAACATTGTTCATTTCCTCAGCTTTATAATTTACATTATTCATAACATCAGCTTGAATGTATATACTGTCGACAGTATGTGAGGCAGTGTATATTGCTCTTGCTATTACGTCTATGGTAAGTAATAAAGAACACGGGGAATAAAGAACAATTATATTCTTAAGATATTCTTAGTTTAGTTGCAAGAAGTTGATTGAGTATTTTGAACATTTTGCTTTATGGGCTCAGAAATGGGTTTCATCCCTAGCTGCTGTTGTGTTATATAGGTAGTGAAGAATACAAAGCTTTAATACCGTGAGTGGGACAATACATAACTAACCCGTTAAGGTTCGAATTGAACTTAAAACAGTTGCAATCTATATTTGTTTTGTCTAGTTTATGTTATTATGCTGTTCTGTGGATGAGTAATCCATGTCTGCGATAACAAACCATTGATTTAATCTGCTGAGAAAATCTACACTGTTTGCTTCTACTGAGGGTAATGTATCTCTTGGTCATTCTTACGGAAAAAGTTCATTCTGATTTCAAACTCCGATATAATCTGTTCACTTTCAGCCTTCAGGCCAACTAGTTTTTCAAAGCTTTCGAAGTTCTGAATATTGAATCGGACCAACAACTCCGCCATCTCCCTTTATAGATGAAGTTTTCTCTTTGTGTCTGATCAATAGCCATTAAGGAGAACGCTCTTCGTGTCTTCTGAATGGTGAGCTTTTCATTACAGAATTCATTAGGTATACGTGAGTGTGCGTCACGGAGACTGACCACATTTCTTACACCAGCATGTATAATTGGAGGGATTCTGTGTGAAGCACCAAGGTGAAACCTCCCTTAGAGGAGCAATCAGAGCTTTAGTATTGATCATTCTATAAGATGTAGATGGAAAGGAATATGTCAGGCTGTTGTATGACATTTGTAGCAAGATGACTTGAATTCATTAGAAAACAGAGGTAGGTAACCGGCTAGTGTGGTGGCAACCGGCTAGTTTGATAGATGGTCCAGGATATATTCGTTGCTGGAACGTCATTCAGTTTTTTGTACCAGTTACTGTGGCCATCTCATTACTGCCTTTATTAACTCTGAAATAGCGAGACAGTTAACTTTAACCTAATGTAGAACTTAAGAGACAGAAATACCTCTGTTTTCAGTAATACTGGCTGCTTGTGGTATATAACTGGGAACTCAGCCACTTGTAACGTATACAAGAACAGTTCGTGGATTTGGAGTTCTCTGCAGACGGTCCCATTATTTTGGTTACGATGCTGGAGTATCGATATTCCTATTCCATGGTATGAACCAGAAGCAGTTGAGGATCTTGGGTTATGGTTTAAGTTATAAAGAGCCGCTCTTGTAAGCAAATTTGCTCAGAGAGTTAATGGCATGATAATGCATTCCCAGTTAGCCAGTGATGTGGCGTGAACCATTGATACGTCACACGAGATGGACAGTGCCAACAGTGTTCCTACCAAGTCTCGACTGTGTGTTTGAATACACTAACAACCTTACATACACTAGTAGGGAAGTTAGTCTATCTTTACGAGAAGACTTCTCGCTACAACCCCATCGTTGAACGCTGGTCTTATACCATGGCATCTGACCAGTGCTAAGCGCTACTTGAAAACTGTCAGCGGACTGGGATTCCATATCAGAGCAGTCCAGGATCAATGCTTCATAATAACAACGATCACACTGAAACAGAACTGAACTGAGAATCTGACTCAAACATTTAAATGTGGTCTTCATGAGTATCATGTCTTTCCGGACTATATTTGCTGCTTTGGTTTAGTAAACTATTTTTAATTATAGTCTCACTCGTATCCGCTTTTTTATTGAAATTCCAAAGTCTATCCTCTAATAACTGTTCTCTTCTATCTTTATGACTATTAATATTAAGGAATTGGCTTAGTATGCAGTTCTTCAGATGTGAGAAAGACGCCTACGCGAATATTAAGATGTTTGTTGAAAACAGTTTAGCCCACCAAGAGTTTTTCAGTCCAGTCCAGTACAGAGAAGAAGCGTTCCAGTGGCGGTCCAGTTTGATGAGCATCCAGGTACGTGAAGGTGTCGGGACCAAGCAAGGAGTGTGTTTTACTTTGGTAAAACGCCTTGTGCAAGTATTTCTGGATATGATGAAACTCCTTGTGTTTTAAGTTAATGGTGCTGCTGTCAGTGTTTAGTGATGACTCTAAACATCGTCTGTTGCGAAGAATGAATCCCTAGTCATTAGTTTGACTCAAATCTTAATTTTTTTTTTCATGAGATACAACGACTTTCTTATTTTCTTGGAGTCATATATAGTATCTAACCTAGCAAAGAATTAAGGTTTTAATAATGGCAGCACAAAAAAATGACCGTAATAGCCGAAAGGGGAAGTTTTGGAAGTTCCTTTACATCTCAAAATCACCAGAAACACATAAATTATATAATATGCAAAGTTTCATTGTTTTTTTTATCAAAATGCGCATATATTTTGCACATAATATGTGAATAACATATTTTTAAGCAAGATTAGGCGAGGCTGCTCAATTATGGTGATTGAACAACATATTCCTTATTAATTCTTGAGGTAATGTCCTCCGTTCTTTAAATACGTTGTTCCAGAGTCATGCCATTACCATGCTGAAGACTCACATCATGTCATTACCTATTTTAGACCCTCATCACATCATTACCATGTTACAGACTCGCCTGATGTTATTACCACAATTTAGACTTCCATCATGTCATAACCACATTTCAGATTCACATCACGTCATCATGTTTCAAACTCACGTCATGTCAATACTACTTGTCAAGTCTGTCTTGTAGCTGGTGATGGGTGCCCCTCAAGGAAGGTTCCTTGATGTTGGTGAGGGGCTCTTGATTTAGGGAATTGGATCTGTGCTCCAGTTCCCCGAATTAAGCCTGAATGCCTTCCACATCCCCCCCCCCAGGCGCTGTATAATCCTCCGGGTTTAGCGCTTCCCCCTTGATTATAATAATAATAATAATGGTGATGGGTGTTCTAGTGATGGGTGAGCTGGTGAGAAGAATGCTGGAAGCTCAGTTGACAGGGATCTTTAATGGTAAAGCAACAGGATTTATGCATTGAGAAGAGTATATCTATTCCGCTGGAACGGATTAATGTCGGTTCTCTGAACCATTCATCTACAAATCAATTTATTTAAATGAGGAAAATTGACTCAGCATACGAGCAGATCGGGTTACGAGCTAGGTCACGGAACAGATTAAACTCGGAAGCCGAGGTTCCACTATATTTTGAAACCGATTGATGGTGGTTAGTGAGGCAAGTTAACAATGCTGATGCAGCTTCTGGCGGTACTTAATCACGCAGGATGTGGCTGATAACAACGACGCAGCTTGTAACGGTGATATTAATGACGCAGTTTGAAGCGGTGGCTAATGTCGGAACTTGTGCGAACGGTAATTGAAGCAGTGTGTGGCTGTACTCGATGACACAGCTTGTAAGAGTGGTCAATACGCTGTTGTCTCATAAGGTAATTACTTAACTAATGAGTATTCTATATTTGTGAGTGAATAGAGATAGCATTCAAAGGCAGTGTCCCTACTGGTCTGTTGTAAATGATGCGTTTAGCTGTCAGGAAGGATTAATAATTCGTCAAGTCATTGGAAAAGAGGAGGGATGAACATGAAGAGACCTGGAAGTGTGGACCTGGTTGGGTGAGGAGACAAGCACTGGCGTGGACCTGGTTGTGTTGGGGCGGAAGCACAGGTAGGATCCAGGTTGTGTGGAGAAACGAGCACAAGTAGGGACCTGGTTGTGTGGAGAGGCAGCTACAAGTGCTTGCAGCCACGGAGCTTAAAATAGGATGACGGTCGCTTATTATGACTTACCTTGGGTTTGTGGAACTGAACTTCTCCAGGCCGAGGGACTGACAACCTCAAATTCTACGACTTTAAGGGCATGGCTTGCTTCTGCAGTGTTTTAAAAATTGAGGTTGGAGAGTTGAAGGAGGAGGTCTTGCTTCTCCAGGAGGAGATTAGGAGGCTGAAGGTCCACCTCAATGGGTCTGGGAGAGAGTGTGAGGTGGCTGGAGTTGTGGGGAATGAGGCTTCTAGCAGCGAGGTGCAGTCTGTCTCTCGCTGTGGGGAGGCTGTAGTTGGGGAGGCAGCAACGGCTACCAGCAGTGAGGAGCAGCCCAGCACCTGCTACAAGTGGCGAGTAGTTCACAGTAATGGAAGGCGCATCAGAGTAAGGAAAGTTAAGAGTGAAGATCTGAAGGTAGGAAATCGCTTCTCTGTTCTTCAGGATGAATGTACTTCAGTGGCCAGTGAAGGTAAGGGTACTACTGCCCCTGCTAATGGAGGTAAGCGCATTCTTGTGGTTGGTGACTCTCAGGTAAGATACATTGACCGTGCTTTTTGTAATAGGAATAAGAAGATGAGAGATAGAGTGTGCTTCCCTGGAGCTGGTGTTGGGGACATTGTCAACAGGCTGGATAATATCATGTCAGGTAATGGGAGCAAGCCCATTATCTGTCTCAGTGCTGGTGGAAATGATATTGGGAAGGGTAGGAGAGAAGAGCTGCTAGATAAGTACAGGTCAGCTATAGATTTCATTAAGTCTAAGGGAGGGATCCCAATCATATGTAGCATCTTGCCTAGAAGGGGAGTAGGAAATGAATGGTTGTCTAGGGCAATTGGTGTAAATTGCTGGCTAGACAGATACTGCAAGGAACTTGCAATCCCATTCATTGACAACTGGAACAACTTTTATGGCAAACATGATATGTATGCAAGGGATGGGGTACATCTCTCTGGGGCTGGGGTGGTAGCACTTGCAGACTCGATTGAGAAGGCCATTGGTGAAATGCCTATGATTTTAAACTGATGGAAGATAGAGGTATGGGTGTGTGTGGGAAACAAGCAGGTTGCAACACTTGGGTTGGAAACAGTAAATGTATAAAAGGCATTCAGCATGAAGTTATAAATAAAGACAATAGATCAGGTCAGCAAACAAAGGGGGACAGCAGAGGGCAGCAAGGGACTAGCTCCCTTAAGGTTTACTATACTAATAGCAGGAGTGTAAGAAATAAGATAGATGAGCTAAGATTAATTGCAAGTGCAGGAAACATAGATATTATTGTTATAACAGAGACCTGGCTCAATCTGAAAGATAGAGAGATGCCCTCTGAATGTCACATACAAGGCTATAAATTATTCCACACTGACAGGGTCAACAGGAAAGGTGGTGGAGTAGCGATGTATGTCAGAGACAATTTAAATTGTTGTGTTAGACAAGATATTAAATTAGAAGCGTCAGCCACTGAATCTGTTTGGTTACAGCTTCTCGAGGGCCGAGAAAAACTAATTTTGGGTGTGATTTACAGGGCCCCAAATCTTGATAGGGAGTGCAGTAAACTTCTATGGGACGAAATTCGTAAGGCATCTACATACGAAAATGTTGTGCTAATGGGAGATTTCAACTATAGACAGATTGACTGGAGCAATTTGACAGGAAATTTAGAGTCAGGTGACTTTCTTGATACGATCCAGGATTGTTTTTTAAAACAGTTTGTGACAGAGCCAACTAGGGGAAATAACCTCCTTGACTTGGTTCTTGCCAGTAGGGAAACACTAATTAATAATCTTGAGGTTAATGATGAGCTTGGGGAAAGTGATCACAAATCACTCAGTTTTAATATATCATGGAATTCCCCTAATAATGGCAATCAAGTCTCCGTCCCTGACTTTCGCTTGGCTGATTTCATAGGACTGAAAAATTACTTAGGTGGGCTGAACTGGAATGACCTGACTAAGGGTCAGGTAGGTGGTGATGGTTGCCGATATGATGCTTTCCAGGGCATAGTTCTAGCTGCTCAGTCAAATTATGTTCCAAATAGGGAAATCAGATCAAACAAAAATGATCCTAAATGGATGAACAATAGATTAAAATATCTGATTGGTCAAAAGAGAGGCATATATAGGCAAATCAAAAGAGGAGAGGGGCAATTGAGAAATCGATATATTCAGTTAAAGAGAGAAATAAAAAAGGGAATTAGAAAAGCAAAAAGAGATTATGAGGTTAAAGTTGCAAGAGAATCGAAGACTAACCCAAAAGGATTCTTTCAGGTATACAGAAGTAAGATCAGGGACAAGATAGGCCCACTCAAAAGTTCCTCGGGTCAGCTCACTGACAGTGATAAGGAAATGTGTAGAATTTTTAACACATACTTCCTCTCAGTTTTTACACAGGAGGATACCAGCGATATTCCAGTAATGATAAATTATGTAGAACAGGACGATAATAAACTGTGCACTATTAGGGTCACAAGTGACATGGTCCTTAGGCAAATAGATAAATTAAAACCTAACAAATCCCCAGGCCCTGATGAACTGTATGCAAGGGTTCTAAAGGAATGTAAAGAGGTGCTTAGCACACCTTTGGCTAATCTTTTCAACATATCACTACAAACTGGCATGGTGCCAGATAAGTGGAAAATGGCAAATGTGATACCTATTTTCAAAACAGGTGACAGGTCCTTAGCTTCGAACTATAGACCAATAAGCCTAACCTCCATAGTGGGAAAATTTATGGAATCAATAATTGCCGAGGCAGTTCGTAGCCACCTTGAAAAGCATAAATTAATCAACGAATCTCAGCATGGTTTTACAAAGGGGCGTTCCTGCCTTACGAATTTATTAACTTTTTTCACTAAGGTATTTGAGGAGGTAGATCATGGTAATGAATATGATATTGTGTATATGGACTTCAGTAAGGCTTTTGACAGGGTCCCACATCAGAGACTATTGAGGAAAATTAAAGCACATGGAATAGGAGGAGAAATTTTTTCCTGGATAGAGGCATGGTTGACAAATAGGCAGCAGAGAGTTTGCATAAATGGGGAGAAATCAGAGTGGGGAAGTGTCACGAGCGGTGTTCCACAGGGGTCAGTGTTGGGCCCCCTGCTGTTCACAATCTACATAAACGACATAGATGAGGGCATAAAGAGCGACATCGGCAAGTTTGCCGATGACACCAAAATAGGCCGTCGAATTCATTCTGACGAGGACATTCGAGCACTCCAGGAAGATTTGAATAGACTGATGCAGTGGTCGCAGAAGTGGCAGATGCAGTTTAATATAGACAAATGCAAAGTTCTAAATGTTGGACAGGACAATAACCATGCCACATATAAACTAAATAATGTAGATCTTAATATTACGGATTGCGAAAAAGATTTAGGAGTTCTGGTTAGCAGTGATCTGAAACCAAGACAACAGTGCATAAGTGTTCGCAATAAAGCTAATAGAATCCTTGGCTTCATATCAAGAAGCATAAATAATAGGAGTCCTCAGGTTGTTCTTCAACTCTATACATCCTTGGTTAGGCCTCATTTAGATTATGCTGCACAGTTTTGGTCACCTTATTACAGAATGGATATAAATTCTCTGGAAAATGTACAAAGGAGGATGACAAAGTTGATCCCATGTATCAGAAACCTTCCCTATGAGGATAGACTAAGGGCCCTGAATCTGCACTCTCTAGAAAGACGTAGAATTAGGGGGGATATGATTGAGGTGTATAAATGGAAGACAGGAATAAATAAAGGGGATGTAAATAGTGTGCTGAAAATATCTAGCCTAGACAGGACTCGCAGCAATGGTTTTAAGTTGGAAAAATTCAGATTCAGGAAGGATATAGGAAAGTACTGGTTTGGTAATAGAGTTGTGGATGAGTGGAACAAACTCCCAAGTACAGTTATAGAGGCCAGAACGTTGTGTAGCTTTAAAAATAGGTTGGATAAATACATGAGTGGATGTGGGTGGGTGTGAGTTAGACCTGATAGCTTGTGCTACCAGGTCGGTTGCCGTGTTCCTCCCTTAAGTCAATGTGACCTGACCTGACTAGGTTGGGTGCATTGGCTTAAGCCGGTAGGAGACTTGGACCTGCCTCGCATGGGCCAGTAGGCCTTCTGCAGTGTTCCTTCGTTCTTATGTTCTTATGTTCTTATAACTAATCTAATTGCTTCTACAACCTAGTTCGTTATAACATTTCATTCGTTATAGGGGGTAATTCGTTCCAGGCTCCCAAATAAATCCACTTAACAATGATGGAAGGAGTGGAGTCATCCTTCCTAGTACTCTTTGGTGACTGTCCTACAGGCAGTTCACTGTGTAAATATTCGTTATATAAACCGTTTGTTGCAGCATACCCCACTGTATATGCTTTTGATTCCAGTAAGGATCGACGCACCAGATAAGCTTCCGGGACTGTGGGATGGGACAGTAGAATCACAGTTGGTACCGATGATACCAGCTTATCACAGAAGTGTAAAATCATCCTATTGTAAGCTCTGTAAGTGTAAAATCATCCTGTTGTAAGCTCTGTGGACGAGTGCTTTCAGCTTGGGGCCTGCTGTGTACACGGAACACGGTTCGAGTTCTTATATATATATATATATATATATATATATATATATATATATATATATATATATATATATATATTATATATATATATATATATATATATATATATATATATATATATATATATATATATATATATATATATATATATATATATATATATATATATATATATATATATATATATATATATATATATATATATATATATCAGTCAAGTGCACACTAAAAATGAGCCCAAAAATAGGCCTACTCCGAATCTATTTTGGACATCAAGATACATTGACTACAAGAATTAACACACTTTTCTCCTGGTTGTGCTACCAAGTGCTGTAACCCACCCGGTGATATACCTGATCGATAGATTTTTTCCAAGCATTATTTGCTGCTCCCTGAAAGCTGGTAAGATAAGATTTGTTCGGATTTTTAACCCAGAGGGTTAGCCACCCAGGTTAGCCCAAGAAAGTCAGTCTTATTTCCATTGTGGTCCTTTAATCTTGTCGTCCAGGATACCATCCACACCAGTTGACTAACACCCTCGTACCTATTTACTGCTAGGTGAACAGAGACAGCAAGTGTAAGGAAATACGTTTAGTATTTTCACCGGCTCGGGGATCGAACCACGGACCACAAGGGTGTGAGGCGAGAACATTGCCAACCAGATCCTTGAGTTGACCTTCCCCCCTTGGAAGCCTTTCAGTTGACCATGCCTCAAGTAATAATCTCAAAACTAATAAAAACAACAAAGACAATAGCAACAATAATTTCTTAATACCTATTCTTGTCCTACTCTAATTACTTAAAACTCTTTGTTGAACTCAGCCAGCAGGACTACCTGGAGTCTACCTGGAGTCTACCTGGAGTCTACCTGGAATCTACCTGGAATCTACCTGGAGGGTATTCCGGGGATCAACGCCCCCGCGGCCCGGTTCACGACCCCGTGGATCAGAGCCTGATCAACCAGGTCAAGTTAAAGTGAATTAATTAGTTGTCTGCTTTGAGTTGCCTGTATCTTCTTACAGACGTAGACTAGATTCAAAGCAACAGCTCAGAGAGTGACTGACCTCACAACTGACCTGAGAAGAGCTCTGCTCAGCTCCTCGGCTTGTTTTGATGTGATTAAAAGATAAGAATTCCTGTTTTTATTTATTGCTTTGCCATCTGGCACTGAGCTGCCACAGTGGTTTTGGAAACGTCAAAAAATATTCTTTATCTTGTGATGTAAATTATTTAAAAAGCTGACAAGTTGAAGAATGGGACATGTGTGTATCATCTGGAAATCTTTATTGAATAACCATTTCGCTAGCCAGTGGCTTCTTCAGTCCAATGCAGAGAGGAGCGGTGGAAGATCAGGAGGAGTTGAAGGTAATCAGTCCCCCAGGTTGGAGTCGATGTGTTCAGTTATCAGTCTTGATGGACTGAACACATCGACCTCAGACTGAGGGAATGACTACCTCAAACTCCTCCTCATCTTCCAACGTTCTTCTCCGTGTTGGACTGAGGAAGTCACAACACTGGGCAAGCATCTCATTCGTCAGTCTTCGTTTGATTTCACCATTTTGTTCTCACTGACCAGCCTCACGGGTATAAATATCCTGTCAATGGCGGAATGTGAATTCCAGAGAATAGCATTGACGTTTCACATAAGGAAGCCTCGCTGAAGCCTGCCTTGCAGGTACAGTGACCACGAGGAAGCCTCGCTGAAGCCTGCCTTGCAGGTACAGTGACCACGAGGAAGCCTCTCTGAAGCCTGCCTTGCAGGTGCAGTGTCCACATGCAACAATCTCATTCATGTATGAGGTGGTTTAAACAAGCACGTAAGCTACCTCTAGGATATAATTATTTGGGAAAAGACATTTCGATCCTAGGACCTTGATCACTTCTAGTAGTGGAAGTAATCAAGGTCCTAGGACCGAAACGTTTTCTAATTAATGTATCCTAGTGTTTCGCTCCCTTAGTATCAATTATCAAGCTTAATTATACCATAGTAAGAGTTGGCATTAAATACCAATAACTATGTTAATAAGTTACATGTCAAGGATTGGATATTTATCGAGATTTCTCGCACTTTATCTATCCAATTTACATCGAGAAAAGTTCACGTAAGAAAAAAAGTTTAATCACTAATTATCCTGTTACTACAAGTAGATCTTGTTTACGTAGCTCCAATCTTCTCAACGTCAGTCCAAGAATTAGTATCCACTTGAGAAGGCATATGGATTTCATGTCCAGATACCCACGAGATTCATCACATTTGGCATGTATATTTTAGTAAACACGTGACAAACTACTAGGACAAACTGCTAGGACAAGCTACTAGGACTCATTAGTAACTCAATTCTGTGGGTCTGGGGAAAAGCTGTTAGCTGGACTTGATTCCTGGAGGTGGGAGGTACAGTGTCTGGAGTCTGAAGAAGGGGTGGAGATGTGTTGCAATTTTTGATCTGACGTATCGGCACGCCTCTGGCAAGACAGGGTCACCCTGCCTCGGTAGGACACGACCGATGTATTAAAAAAAAAACTCTATGACATTCGGAGGAATCTACCTAACAGGATTAGTGAAGAAGATTAAGATTAGAATGAAACAATTTGTCAATCTCAAAGTAGCATCGCCCTTCACCGAGTCCTCATTGACGAGGCCATCGACTTACTACACCAGAATCTAAGACCTGATATTTACCTTCCAGTTTCCAGCCAGGTCTTCGTTGAGGTTGTGGAATTCTGAACAAATTTCCAATTTTTGTCTTTCAGTGATTCCTTTATTCTTTTACAAAAAGATATTCGGCTTGGTAATAGATTCTCCGATCATTGCTGCATTGGCGAATTTGTAAATGGAATCACTGGAAACAGACTTTCTAGCATCATCCCCAGCATGGTCATGTGGCGATATTCTTATCGTAGCCCCCAGAATGTTCAGCCTGGACAGCCTCAGGTTGAAGAAGATACAGGTGCTCACCTTCTGTTCCTCGGCCTCCTGCTCATGCAGCTAGAGTGTCATGTATACAGCAAACCCAACAACAAGAGTGATCTGATACCTTACTGTACACACATCGAGGACAGAAATGATCAGAAAGTATTAGTTATAATTTTTTTCTCAGAGCCAACAAGATGTTTAGCTTGCAATATCTTAAGGAAGAATATGACGCTTTAAAAACACCTTCCTAGCGTGTTAGGTCAAAATTACCCAGGAGTATCTAATGAAACATTTATAAATAACAAAGCACAATACCGTGACTGGAACAATACACAAACAACCCGCACACAGAAGAGAGGAGCTTACGACGACGTTTCGGTCCGACTTGGACCATTTACAAAGTCACACAATGCAAACAATGCAAGGATATAGAGGGTATATAAGGAAACATGGTGAGATGCGGGACGTATGAATGTAAACACAGCAATAGGCCTACTAGCCAATGGAAAAGTGACTTGTTAGAAGATGGCGAGGTTTATCTTCTCATGGAGGACCCATGATAATATTTAAGAAATGGAGGAAGTTGCTCTTGTTCTGCGAAAGTGTTTGGAATGGAGATTAATGATGCTTAAAGACATTTTCGTAGTTGTATGTCTGGTTTATTATTCACTGAATGTTGTCCCATTTCATCAGATGGCTAGTGGTTTTCCAGTGTTGTTTATGTGCGTCATTCAAGATGACACATCTTCAAGCATAGTGCTTGTTTAGACACGTTCCTATGACTGGCACTGTTTTCCCCTATGTGTAACCTGCTGTAGCCTCAAGATGGGATTCAAGGTTCAAGGTTCAAGGTTCTCTACTTTTTTCTAGGTGAAAACCTTCATGGATATGCTTGTTGTTATGGTGTTGTTATGAGGTAGTGGGTGTGTTGCTGAGACATTAATGGGACTGGGGATGATCTGAGATGGTGGAGGGTGTTCCAAGGTTGTGGAGTTGTGTGGGAGGTGTTGTGAGGTGACGTGGTAGAGATATTCTCAGCTTATGTCATCGGGGTATTGGAAGGGGTATTGGATGATGTTGGGATGTAGAGGTGGCACATTCTGAGGTGATGGAGTTGGAGTATACTGTGGTGAGGAGGATTGGTGTGTTGTTGGGGAGGTGTTGCGGGATGGAGCGCCGGGTAGGGGTCATCAGAACGGTCCTGGGAAGGTGTGAGGATGCTGTAAGGAGAGGATGGTATTGGGGAGGTGTTAGGAAGGTGTTGGGAGGTGTTAGAAAGGTGTTGGGAGGTGTTAGGGAGGTGTGGGGATGTTCTGAGGTGGCGAGTGTGGTGATGGGAGATGGAGGAACGCTGAGGTATGGGAGTGTTGCAAGGCGGTAGGGGGTTTTGTTAAGTGGGAGGGGACGTGGTTGTGAGGTGTGGGCGAGGCGGTGGGGAGATGGGGGAGAGGTGGTGGGGGAGTTTCCGCAGTGCGACTAGTTCCTGGTCTCTCTTGCAATATTCAGTGTCTCAATTAGTGTTGACTTGTGAGTGATATTGGTGACCCCTGACCTTCACAACGTGAGTGTGGTGTGGTAGTGGTGACCCCTGACCTTCACAACGTGAGTGTGGTGTGGTAGTGGTGACCCCTGACCTTCACAACGTGAGTGTGGTGTGGTAGTGGTGACCCCTGACCTTCATAACGTGAGTGTGGTGTGGTATTGGTGACCCCTGACCTTCACAACGTGAGTGTGGTGTGGTAGTGGTGACCCCTGACCTTCATAACGTGAGTGTGGTGTGGTAGTGGTGACCCCTGACCTTCATAACGTGAGTGTGGTGAGTGGTATTGGTGACCCCTGACCTTCATAACGTGAGTGTGGTGTGGTAGTGGTGACCCCTGACCTTCATAACGTGAGTGTGGTGAGTGGTATTGGTGACCCCTGACCTTCACAACGTGAATGTGGTGTGGTAGTCGTGACCCCTGACCTTCATAACGTGAATGTGGTGTGGTAGTGGTGACCCCTGACCTTCATAAGGTGAGTGTGGTGGGTGGTATTGGTGACCCCTGACCTTCATAACGTGAGTGTGGTGTGGTAGTCGTGACCCCTGACCTTCATAACGTGAATGTGGTGTGGTAGTGGTGACCCCTGACCTTCATAACGTGAGTGTGGTGTGGTAGTGGTGACCCCTGACCTTCATAACGTGAATGTGGTGTGGTAGTGGTGACCCCTGACCTTCACAACGTGAGTGTGGTGAGTGGTAGTGGTGACCCCTGACCTTCACAACGTGAGTGTGGTGAGTGGTAGTGGTGACCCCTGACCTTCACAACGTGAGTGTGGTGAGTGGTAGTGGTGACCCCTGACCTTCACTACGTACTGATGCTGCTACCACAACCACTGTTATTACCACCATTATTACTCTCACTGCTGTTACCATCACCATTACTACCACCATTATTGCTACCACCACCATTACAACTGCCACCATCACCATCACTGTCACCACTACAACTGCTACCACCATTACTATCAAAATAACTACTACCATCATTACTCATCTACACTACAACTACTACCACCATTACTATCAACACTACAACTACTACCACCATTACTATCAAAACTATAACTACTACCAACATTACTATCACCACTACAAGAACTACCACTACAACTACCCGCAACATTACTGTCGCCATAACAACTACCACCACTGTTAAAACTACCACAACTCTTCCACCACTATCATAGCTACCATAACCACTGTTGCCACCTCCATCATCACCACTATTGCAATCACTATGCTATGCTTCTCGGAGATTGATTTGGTGAAGGGTTCGGAAAGGGGACCAAGAAGTTCTGGCATAGCCGTGTCACCACCCATTAATGTACGTATATCAGCATCAGCATGTCCCGAAGAATCATTATTCCAACGGATTGGACCTGTAGCTCCAATGCATCACTAATTAAGTCTGCAGAGACGTGTTTACAAACACAACGATTTTGTTCTAGAGTTTCAACTGTTTTTGGAAAGCCATCGAAGACTACTAATCCTCCGCTCCCACAGTACTCGATAATATATTTTGTAACATATCTTCATATATTGCAAGTCGAGGTCATACAGATAATGTAGTGACACTGACCTCCATTCACGACATCTGAGAGACAGCCAAACCAAGGCCTGCATGTTGCTTTCTGTGACGTACATCAGAGCCTGATGTACGTAACTTTTCCTCACTTATGTTGTTGCTGTAGTCCTCTATAAACGTTGCATGTAAACGAAATTAGTGGTATGTATGCTGTTTATATGAATATATTTATTATTAGTGAATGATATGTATAATTTAACTTACAGTAGTGTGTATGTTAACTGAGACAGTGGTGAAATGAAACACTGATTTGGAAAATTAATGTTTAGTTGAAAAATACACGGCATTGATATGATATATAATTAATTTAATAAGAGACATGACTACCCTAAGCATTGCTACACACTTTGGCACAGAATCGACTAAGTTCTTCATCCTAGGTCCTAATAACAGCAGTAATTAGCATCTCCACAGTTAAACAGATCTGTTTCGCGATTCTGAGTTTGATTATTGCCCATGGAGTCTTAACTGAGTTGAGGTCAGGAGAGTTTACAGACCAGTTTGGAAAGCTTAGCTCACTCTCTTCGAGGAATGTCAGCATTTTTCTGGAAGTGTGGCATGGAGCAAGATCCTGCTGGAAAATGCCTTCTCCTTCAGGAAAGTCTTTCTCCACAATGGGAAGCAAACGAGTTGCCAGAATTAACTTGCTTTTATCACTGTTTATCGTTCCCTCAAGAACAACAAGCCGTCCAGGGCCTTTACTAGTAAAACTATTTTATAACATCTTAGGTGGGTGTTTTGGCACTTGGTGAATGTATTCATTCCGAGGAGGTTCGTCTTTGCTTCGTCTCACTACCACTGATCTGTACCCATATACTTCAAAATGCGCCTCATCTGAAAATATATCTTTTCTCCATTCATCTGTCGTCCATCCCTTACGATAGAGTGCCCACTGCAGCCGCTTTTCCTCACAGCAGCAGTCAATAATTGTTTCTCTACCGGCTTTCTGGTAGTTCTGCCAACTTCAAGGAGCCTTTGTCGAACTGTGGGGAAAATCAACATTTACGTCAACTGAAACTAAAGCTCTCTGTGGAACTTAGCTGGTTTTCTTGGGATCCTTCACGCTATGATAACCTAGTCATCGTGAGATGTTGTCTTGCATTTTTTTTCACATCTTAATCGATGTAGCGCTGCACAATCACCTGTGTTGTCAGCTCTCTTCAGAGTCCGACCAACAGTTCACTTTTGCTAGGCTAAAATTTTCGGCGATCTGATACTCAAATTAGTGTTTTTTCTAAGAGCTGCAATACTTGTATGCTGCCTAGGTGTAACATCTATCATGAATTTCAGCAGTAATCATGAATTGAATGGGAGAATTTGGCCAAAGCACATTCACTTATAGATCACGCAACAACAGCCGTTGTAGTACTGACGAGAGTCGAGAGTCGCAGGGTAACACCACAGTTGGATGGTTGCCAGAAGTCGATAGAAACCTCTTCTGCGAAGAAAAGAACCTAAACAACATTAATTAAGCCGGAGAATGTGACATATTATAAGATCATCACAAAATTTAGTCCTGTCCTAATTAATTTGGATACTTCAGTATTTTCACTAAGTTATTACTCTTCGTCTCGTGGCTGAACTACGGGTAGCCGACCATCAGTGATCCACAAACACTAATGGAACTGGAGGTCGCACCCGGCAGTCGACAATAACACAGGCCAACTCTCACATCTGTTATGACACTACCTTGATTTGTGGGAGGTGTTTTGGTTATATGGAGCAGCTGGCTTCAAATTGCCTGGGATGTTACTATCATGGGACATTACCCAGGGACCATGAAATGGTTTGGTGGGCAGGTGTTACCAATCTTAACTCCAGATATACCAGCCTCTGTTGTCTACCAGTTAGTCCATGAACAGCAGTGGCTGTGGGGAAGCTAGTCCATGAACAGCAGTGGCTGTGGGGAAGCTAGTCCATGAACAGCAGTGGCTGTAAGGAAGCTAGTCCATGAACAGCAGTAGCTGTGGGGAAGCTAGTCCATGAACAGCAGTGGCTGTGGGGAAGCTAGTCCATAAACAGCAGTGGCTGTGGGGAAGCTAGTCCATAAACAGCAGTGGCTGTGGGGAAGCTAGTTCCTGAACAGCAGTGCATGTGGGGAAGCTAGTTCCTGAACAGCAGTGCATGTGGGCAAGCTAGTCCCAGAACAACAGTTCCTGTGGACAAGCTAGTCCCAGAACAACAGTTCCTGTGGACAAGCTAGTCCCTGAACAGCAGTTCCTGTGGGCAAGCTAGTCCCTGAACAGCAGTTCCTGTGGACAAGCTAGTCCCTGAACAGCAGTTCCTGTGGGCAAGCTAGTCCCTGAACAACAGTGCCTGTGGACAAGTTAGTCCCAGAACAATAGTACATATGAACAAGCTAGTCCCAGAACAATAGTACCTGTGAACAAACTAGTCTCAGAACAATAGTACCTGTGAACAAACTAGTCTCAGAACAATAGAACCTGTGAACAAACTAGTCCCAGAACAACAGTACCTGTGAACAAACTAGTCCCAGAACAATAGTACCTGTGAACAAACTAGTCCCAGAACAATAGTACCTGTGAACAAACTAGTCCCAGAACAATAGTACCTGTGAACAAACTAGTCCCAGAACAATAGTACTTGTGAACAAACTAGTCCCAGAACAATAGTACCTGTGAACAAACTAGTTCCAGAACAACAGTACCTGTGAACAAACTAGTCCCAGAACAACAGTCCTGTGAACAAACTAGTCCCAGAACAACAGTACCTGTGAACAAGCTAGTCCCAGAACAATAGTACCTGTGAACAAACTAGTCCCAGAACAACAGTACCCGTGAACAAACTAGTCCCAGAACAACAGTACCTGTGAACAAACTAGTCCCAGAACAACAGTACCTGTGAACAAACTAGTCCCAGAACAATAGTACTTGTGAACAAACTAGTCCCAGAACAATAGTACCTGTGAACAAACTAGTCCCAGAACAATAGTACCTGTGAACAAACTAGTTCCAGAACAACAGTACCTGTGAACAAACTAGTCCCAGAACAACAGTCCTGTGAACAAACTAGTCCCAGAACAACAGTACCTGTGAACAAGCTAGTCCCAGAACAATAGTACCTGTGAACAAACTAGTCCCAGAACAACAGTACCCGTGAACAAACTAGTCCCAGAACAACAGTACCTGTGAACAAACTAGTCCCAGAACAACAGTACCTGTGAACAAACTAGTCCCAGAACAATAGTACTTGTGAACAAACTAGTCCCAGAACAATAGTACCTGTGAACAAACTAGTTCCAGAACAATAGTACTTGTGAACAAACTAGTCCCAGAACAATAGTACCTGTGAACAAACTAGTCCCAGAACAATAGTACCTGTGAAGAAACTCGTCCCAGAACAACAGTACCTGTTAACAAACTAGTCCCAGAACAACAGTACCTGTGAACAAACTAGTCCCAGAACAACAGTACCTGTGAACAAACTAGTCCCAGAACAACAGTACCTGTGAACAAACTAGTCCCAGAACAACAGTACCTGTGAACAAACTAGTCCCAGAACAACAGTACCTGTGAACAAACTAGTCCCAGAACAACAGTACCTGTGCTCTTCCTAACTTTTACTCTTTGATCAGATTAAACCACTACTGTAATACAGTAGTACATTATTACTATCAGTGGTCTGCTCAAGATACATGTGGTTAGTTTACCAGTAGCCTGATTTATTATCTAGGTGGAAATGACTACTGTATCAGTCTTACTGACAACCATCCCAGCTGGTTTAAGTTAGACATAATTCATATCTGTATTTTCATGGCCACTGTAAGACTTGATTAAAGTAAAGACTTTAATATTTATTTTGCATCTCCGTTATAATTATTGGAAATATCTTGAAGTGACTGGACTGTTAACTCAAGGAAATCGTTTTATTTGTTGTTGCTGTCGTCTAAACTGGCACCAGTCTTTTGGAAGATGGACTCTTGGCCTAATATTATATAAGGTATTATATGAATATGGTTTTATTTCTGTGAAAGACACATTATCATGGCCCATAAATGTTAATTAGAGTACTATCTGCTTCGTATTTTTCGAGAAGATTGAGTGTCTAACCTGTGTATACAGTCTCCATTTTCTTTCCTAAATTCCCACATTTCCCTGCCATCTCATACCATACTGGCATTCGTTTTATTTTTCCCCAGCACTGTGTGACCTAAGCTTATATGTCTAACTTTTACTTAGGATAATAATAATAATGATAGCATTTTTTCCTAAGGAATCACAATGTATTGAAAGCTATTGTCACTTCAATTGGTGATGCAGGACTATTTAGTGATCATAATAGAAACCATCAGATTCACCCTTCATCCTGGTGAAGTTGGTCCAATGGTGCTGTTGATATGTGGCCTTTGCAGCTAGCAAGTCACATAGTTGAGTCTTCCTGGTGCCACAAGACAGACATGATCATTGTGGCGCTATTTAATTTCTCGCAGCTTCTAAGACTGTCAATGTTTAAATCTCGTTCATTGATCTACGGTGCGTTTTTTTTTTAATTGGAGAACCATGACTTTATATGCTTTATCACTAAAAAAATAAACAACGCAATTTAATATCAAGAGAAAGACGGTTCTCAAGACTCACGAAATCGTAATGACACGATTGCAAATAAACAATACCACGAGTGGGGTTCAGAACTCGCGGTCAGAGTCTCAGAACTCCAGTGGCTAACGCGTCGGTCTGGAGTTTCCAGACTCTCTGATCGCGGGTTCTAACCCCACCCGTGGTAAAGTAAGTTCTGAATGTAATAAACACTTTCCCATACAGTTTATCTGTAGTGTCATCCGGGGCGGGTTTCCGAGCGTTTCTAAAGTAACTTGCACTTTATTGAAGATTTATTCAACATTTATTTCATATAAATCATCTATGCATGACTGCCTAGAATTTATCAAGGTCAGGAATCCTGGAGTCAGGAGCACAGACGGTGAATCACCAGCGGGAAATCCGCAAAAAACAGACAATCCGTGACCACTAGAAGACGAGCAAAGAGGAAATGGTAGTCGGCATGAGCACGCTACCAGATTATAAATATTTATTATAGTAGACCACTTCTAAATGTTGTCTTTATACTCAAGTGCCACGGGAATTACTGGAAACGAAGACAGTCGAAAATTAATATTTAATTTCATAATTTTGCATACAAATTGCAGTAAATGTGAAACATTCGATATTTGTATAAAAAAAATATGTAAATTATATCTCTGAAGTTATTAATTAGAATTGACTGATTTTTCTTGACATTTTTGGTATCTGAATTTTTTATTGTGATGCTGGACAGTAAAATAATAATGGAATATAAACAAGATGTTTATTAAAAACTGCTTCTTTTAGACAGTCAGTTCCGTGACAATATTTTTTTGCGTTAAAAGATCATTTTTCCCTTTTTTTTTCTTTATTAAATTAATACTAGAAAACAGTAACATAGGTAATAAAATATTAGACATGAATCTGAAAAACCTTTATTAAATGATATATAAAATATATACTTTATAGCAGCTGTTTAACGTGAAAAAAAAATTCAACATGGCAGATATTTCTCAAAATGGCGGCTAACTCCGGCGAGACATGTCATGGGAGTTTTAATAAATGGCGTCCCCTCAAGAAAAAGATATACAACCTTCCTTACATTCTGTCTCTGTCCTCAATTTACGTTTCCATATGTCCTTTAACACTTCAGACCAAAAATCTCTTATTCAAACCTGTCTGTAATTATAAATTTCTGAGGCCTATGTCCTCTTGAACACTCATTACAGATTATGGACTGATAAACTGTGTATACATATTTTTGGAACGCCCTGTGTTTTGTTTTGGATGTATGTTTTTACGCTTCAATCAATTTTTAGCTTTTATCTAATTATTTCCTATTCGTCTGGATTTTTATTTTAAAATTCTTGGGTTGTTAGGATCTGGAATTTGTTCTGGTGATTCCAGAGAGAGTGATGTGAATATTTGGTCAGGTATTGCTTGTAATAACAGTACTTTTGGTGGTGATAGTTCAAGAGTAAGTTGTGGTGGTATTGATGGTAGCAATGGTGGTAATGATGGTAGCAGTGATGGTAATGATGGTAGCAGTGTTGGTAATAATGGTAGCAGTAGTGGTAATGACGGTATCAATGCGCTTGTGATGGCAGTAGTGATTGTAGTAATGGTAGCTGTGGTTGTAGCAAAGGTAGTGGTGGTCGTGGTATTGAGGGTAGTAGTGGTAGTGAGGGTGGAAGTCAGTAGTGGTGGTGGCAGTGAGGGTAGTAGTGGTAGTGAGGGGTAGTAGTTAGTGGTGGTGGTGGTGGTAGTAGTGAGGGGTAGTAGTTAGTAGTGGTGGTGGTAGTGAGTGTAGTAGTGGTAGTGAGGGGTAGTAGTTAGCAGTGGTGGTGGCAGTGACAGGACACATTACCCACTAGTATATACCCTGGGCATATATCTTGGGTATATAACGTAGGTATACTCCTGACACCTGAACTTCTGACACCTAGTAAACATGTAATTATACCAGTATCGATTACAGTTTACAACACACTTCCGTGGAATTACTTAGTAAAGAATAAACACTGGCTGTAGAATTTTTTTGGGACAATTCTCTCAACACTGAGCGAAATGTTGCATAAATAATCCAATTTGATATAACGTTTTCTTACAATATATAACTATATAGCTATAACTGGAGTATACCTGGAGAGGGTTTCGGGGGGTCAACGCCCCCGTGGCCCGGTCTGTGACAAGTTTGAAATGCGACATTGTTTAAAAAAAATATATAATTATTTTTTAAATACTAGATGCCACTGGAACCACAATAACACAGACATTAAATGACAGGGGAAAAAAAATGAGAAAACGACGTCTTTCAGTCATAATGAACCAAACACTCGTTTAATTTCTGTCCTTCAATACCCACGTTTCACTGCTATATTTTTTCTTATTCACAAGCCATTCAGAGTAACTTTTAATGAACTCTCGAATTAAAGGTCAGCTTGAGTATCATGTCCGCTCTGTTTAGCCGGGATAAATTAATGTTTTAACGTTGTAAACACTGGGTAAACTTAAACCCCTCTGTGTCGACACCTTGCGTCATTTATTTTAGGAAATTAGGTCGTCAAGTCGCCATATCGATGTCGGAAACAAAAAGGAGAAATTGATCTCTCCACTGATGGTACTAAATAATAGGGAGGGTGTGATATTCTCGCAGTTTTTGTGTTATTGTACACTTCACAGCCATAGTGTTGTCTTACTGTATACTCAACAGTCATAGTGCTGTGTTATTGTACACTCCACAGTCATAGTGCTGTGTTATTGTACACTCCACAGCCATAGTGCTGTGTTATTGTGCACTCCACAGCCATAGTGCTGTGTTATTGTACACTCCACAGTCATAGTGCTGTGTTATTGTGCACTCCACAGCCATAGTGCTGTGTTATTGTACACTCCACACTCATAGTGCTGTGTTATTGTGCACTCCACAGCCATAGTGCTGTGTTATTGTACACTCCACAGCCATAGTGCTGTGTTATTGTACACTCCATAGCCATAGTGCTGTGTTATTGTACACTCTACAGCCATAGTGCTGTGTTATTGTACACTCCACAGCCATAGTGCTGTGTTATTGTACACTCCACAGCCATAGTGCTGTGTTATTGTACACTCCACAGCCATAGTGCTGCGTTAATGTACACTCCACAGCCATAGTGCTGTGTTATTGTACACTCCACAGCCATAGTGCTGTGTTATGGTACTCTCCACGGCCATAGTGCTGTGTTATTGAATTCTCCACAGCCATAGTGCTGTGTTATTGTACACTCCACAGCCAGAGTGCTGTGTTATTGTACACTCCACAGCCATAGTGCTGTGTTATGGTACTCTCCACGGCCACAGTGCTGTGTTGTTGTACTCTCCACGGTCATAGTGCTGTGTTATTGTACACTCCACAGCCATAGTGCTGTGTTATTGTACACTCCACAGCCATAGTGCTGTGTTATTGTACACTCCACAGCCATAGTGTTGTCTTACTGTATACTCAACAGTCATAGTGCTGTGTTATTGTACACTCCACAGCCATAGTGCTGTGTTATTGTACACTCCACAGCCATAGTGTTGTCTTACTGTATACTCAACAGTCATAGTGCTGTGTTATTGTACACTCCACAGCCATAGTGTTGTCTTACTGTATACTCAACAGTCATAGTGCTGTGTTATTGTACACTCCACAGCCATAGTGCTGTGTTATTGTACACTCCACAGCCATAGTGCTGTGTTATTGTACAGTCCACAGCCATAGTGTTGTGTTATGGTACTCTCCACAGCCATAGTGCTGTGTTATTGTACACTCCACAGCCATAGTGCTGTGTTATTGTACACTCCACAGCCATAGTGCTGTGTTATTGTACACTCCACAGCCATAGTGCTGTGTTATTGTACACTCCACAGCCATAGTGCTGTGTTATTGTACTCTCCACAGCCATAGTGCTGTGTTATTGTACACTCCACAGCCATAGTGCTGTGTTATTGTACACTCCACAGCCATAGTGCTGTGTTATTGTACACTCCACAGCCATAGTGCTGTGTTATTGTACACTCCACAGCCATAGTGCTGTGTTATTGTACACTCCACAGCCATAGTGCTGTGTTATTGTACACTGCACAGCCATAGTGCTGTGTTATTGTACACTGCACAGCCATAGTGCTGTGTTATTGTACACTGCACAGCCATGGTGTTGTCTTACTGTATACTCAACAGCCATAGTGCTGTGTTATTGTACACTCCACAGCCATAGTGCTGTGTTATTGTACACTGCACAGCCATAGTGCTGTGTTATTGAATTCTCCACAGCCATAGTGCTGTGTTATTGTACACTGCACAGCCATAGTGCTGTGTTATTGTACACTGCACAGCCATAGTGCTGTGTTATTGTACACTCCACAGCCATAGTGCTGTGTTATTGTACACTCCACAGCCATAGTGTTGTGTTATTGTACACTCCACAGCCATAGCGCTGTGTTATTGTACACTCCACAGCCATAGTGCTGTGTTATTATACTCTCCACCGCCATAGTGCTGTGTTATTGTACACTCCACAGCCATAGTGCTGTGTTATTGTACACTCCACAGCCATAGTGCTGTGTTATTGTACACTCCACAGTCATAGTGTTGTCTTACTGTATACTCAACAGCCATAGTGCTGTGTTATTGTACACTCCACAGCCATAGTGCTGTGTTATTGTACACTCCACAGTCATAGTGTTGTCTTACTGTATACTCAACAGTCATAGTGCTGTGTTATTGTACACTCCACAGTCATAGTGCTGTGTTATTGTACACTCCACAGCCATAGTGCTGTGTTATTTTACACTCCACAGCCATAGTGCTGTGTTATTGTACACTCCACAGCCATAGTGCTGTGTTGTTGTACACTCCACAGCCATAGTGCTGTGTTATTGTACACTCCACAGCCATAGTGCTGTGTTATTGTACACTCCACGGCCATAGTGCTGTGTTATTGTTCATTCCACGGCCATAGTGCTATGTTATTGTACACTCCACAGCCATAGTGCTGTGTTATGGTACTCTCCACGGCCAGAGTGCTGTGTTATTGTACACTCCACAGCCATAGTGCTGTGTTATGGTACTCTCCACGGCCATAGTGCTGTGTTATTGTACACTCCACAGCCATAGTGCTGTGTTATGGTACTCTCCACGGCCATAGTGCTGTGTTATGGTACTCTCCACGGTCATAGTGCTGTGTTATGGTACTCTCCACGGCCATAGTGCTGTGTTATGGTACTCTCCACGGCCATAGTGCTGTGTTATGGTACTCTCCACGGCCATAGTTCTGTGTTATGGTACTCTCCACGGCCATAGTGCTGTGTTATGGTACTCTCCACGGCCATAGTGCTGTGTTATGGTACTCTCCACGGCCATAGTTCTGTGTTATGGTACTCTCCACGGCCATAGTGCTGTGTTATGGTACTCTCCACGGCCATAGTGCTGTGTTATGGTACTCTCCACAGCCATAGTGCTCTGTTATGGTACTCTCCACAGCCATAGTGCTGTGTTATGGTACTCTCCACAGCCATAGTGCTCTGTTATGGTACTCTCCACAGCCATAGTGCTGTGTTATTGTACACTCCAACAATGTTTATCATAACGACACAGCCATAGTACTCTGTTATGGTACTCTCCACAGCCATAGTGCTCTGTTATGGTACTCTCCACAGCCATAGTACTCACAAGATTACTGAATTCATTATTTGACCTGATTCTTGGTTCCCTGGAGGTATATTCTCTGTTTGGTTTATCTTCGTGACAACCGCTGTCTGTCTCAAAGTTAAACCACAGATTGTGGTTTAACCTTGAGGATGACGGGTAGGTAAATATGCAAAACTCAGGTATCTTTGTGTTGTAAATGGGTCTTTCTCATCAGTTTATAGGTATTGCGTACCGTTTATAATGTGAATGTGTTGATATGTGTTTCTTACATTTTTTTTGCAACATCATAACATTATAGCTGTTAACAGCATAACCTGTGTACTTGCAGCATCATAACCTTTGTACTTTCACCCTCATAACCTTTGTACTTGCAGCATCATAACCTTTGTACTTGCAGCATCATGACCTTTGTACTTGCACCATCATGACCTTTGTACTTACACCATCATAACCTTTGTACTTGCAACATCATAACCTTTGTACTTGCACCATCATAACCTTTGTACTTGCACCATCATAACTTTTGTACTTGCAACATCATAACCTTTGTACTTGCAGCATCATAACCTTTGTACTTTCACCAACATAACCTTTGTACTTGCACCATCATAACCTTTGTATTTGCACCATCATGACCTTTGTACTTGCAACATCAAAAATCTTTGTACTTACCTTTCTAGGATCACACAGCTTCCTAGAAACATTAAAATAGTCGAAAAAATATAAGGACACAAAGAAAATTATAATTCGATAATACATTTTTTTTCTCAATATATTTTTGATATACAAAGCTGCAATACATAATTCGTTCATAATTGAAAAGTCTGATGATGTGATCTCGGGGTCAGTTTTGTTTTTATGGTTCCGACGAATTGCAGAGCGATTTTCATGGTGGACAAATATCACGCAACGAGTTTAGTTAATCACTCTCTTGCAATCTCAATTTTTTATGGTTTTCCATCACGGTTATTGGGTTGTTATGGTGGGTGAGTTTCCGGGGGGCCAAGGCGAAACAATACGTGGGCAGCGAATTGTTTTCTCCGTGTAAACTCTGTTAGTTTTCCCGGAATGTCGAAATCAAGTGACGCTCCAACTTGAGCCGTTTATTACCCTTAATCACCCTAATTTATTATTATTGAAGGCGATATTTCTTTTCATTTATTTGAAATTTATACCTTATTTCAGACAATACACAAGTAACCCGCACATAGAATAATGAAACTTATAACGACGTTTCGGTCCAACCAGGACCGAAACGTTGTCATCGGTTTCATTCTCTCAAGTTCGGGTTATCTGTGTATTGTGCCAGTTATGGTATTGTTACTTTATGCTGGTACAGGGTGAGTGATCCCAGGAACTGGAGTTACCAACTCCAAGGCTGAGGGACTGATTACCTCACCTCTTATATATAGTTCTTCTGTCTTCCTTTCACGTCCTTGAATTTGTAATCGATAAAGCTCCTGGATGGCGAAGCGTCTCCAATGAAGATACCCAGTTGTTGCACGTGTGTCTAACTGGAGTTACCTTCGTTTCCACTGAGTCAAACAACCCATTCCCAGGGCGCTGTTATGACCTTTCGGATTTAGAGCTCGCTTATGAATATTAAAACTTATGAATATTCTACGTTGCGTGTCAGTAAACCGACGCGTCGGCCTGGTAGCCTAGTCGCCATTCCTTGTCTTCGTGCACAGCACATGAGAAAAATACTATATTATGATTTAGTAGCTAAAGACAATTCTGGCAAGGCTCTTGGTTCAGTATTAATGCAGGTGTTAGTAGGAAATTCTGGCATTCTTTTGCTTTAGCTTCATGAGTCGGCCACGATATCCGCTATACAGGTCAGACAGGTCTCCGTAACGTAGGATGGATGGTTCCCCATGACAGAATACGTTGATGTGTACTCTGTTGCCTTCAGACTAGGTTGAGTTTGTGGAGATTTGGATTTCGTATGATAACTGGAGAATGCCTCTTCTGATCTGCTTCAAACCTTAAAAATTTGCCTCTGATTTACCTGAAACACACTTGATACCAGATTTTAAGGTCCCACCCGTGAAATCTGCGGCTAAGGATAGGCTTCCGTGGTTTGTGTTGAGGTAATAGAGGTTGTAGGATTACCTTCGTCAGGTCAAAAAAAACCTTTGAATTTACTACGTTTTAATGCTACTATAACACTGGTAAGGGAAAGTTAGAGAGTTGTCCCTCGCGTGTTACAGTGAGGTTAAATCTAGCGACTATAGACAGTTCTTCTCCTTCAAGAATTTGGTTCCACTACATCAAGTATTAATGCTAAATAAGAATTGTGTTGGTCGATTTGTCATTTTAACTAAGATTAGTTTCTGTTTCTCAGCCTGGTGCAAGAACTTGTCAGGTCTTCTCTTGAAGAGACGTGACAGCTTCTCGTTAATCCTATCGAGTTTAGAGTCGCAGCTTTCCCTTATCATGTTCTTTGAACTGCTTTTCACCGGGTTTATTCTAAATTCGTTCCGTATTTCTCGCTCCAGTAATTTGTAATTCAAATGCTAAGCTTAGAAACTTGCTTTCTATAAAGTTCCATTTAAGAAACTTTAAACAGGTTTTTATGGTCAGCCAATGTCCGTCTAACAGGCCAGATATCTGACCCATGCCTCATGGATGTGAACATCTCAAGGTCTGAACTACGAACTACAACTAAGAAGCATAGACTGTTTAGTCCTTGCAATGGATGTGTGTTCCCAGTTCGTATTTAACAGCTTGACTTGTACAAAATAATGTAGAGAGGTGTGTGTGCTAACGTCCGTGTAAAGCAGAGAAGTGCAGCCTGTGAGAAATTAATGTTGGTGGGCAGCCATTAACTCGACAAACAGGCGTTCGTCAGCAGACAAGGCTCCAATTTGCTGTTGAAATATTGATCTTCCCTGTGTCTCAACCTCTTGACCACTCGATGGTCCAGTTTCTGGACCACTCGATGGTCCAGTCTCTGGACCACTCAATGGTCCAGTCTCAGGATCACTCGATGGTTTAGTCACTGAACCACACGACCACTAAGAATGTGTGTGGAACACCTGACCACACGCAGGTGTAGACCACAGGACCTGTGGTGTGTGGACCACCGGACCACCTGGTGGTGTGTGGAACATCGGAACACCTGCTAGTGCGTGGACCACCGGACCACCTGACAGTGTGTGGACCACCGGACCACCTGGTAGTGTGTGGACAACCGGACCACCTGGTAGTGTGTGGACAACCGGACCACCTGGTAGTGTGTGGACCACCCGACCAACTGGTAGTGTGTGGACCACCGGACCACCTGGTAGTGTGTGGACCACCGGACCACCTGGTAGTGTGTGGACCACCGGACCACATGGTAGTGTGTGGACCACCGGACCACCTGGTAGTGTGTGGACCACCGGACCACCTGGTAGTGTGTGGACCACCGGACCACCTGGTAGTGTGTGGACCACTGGACCATCTGGTAGTGTGTGGACCACCGGACCACCTGGTAGTGTGTGGACCACCGGACCACCTGGTAGTGTATGGACCACCAAACCACCTGGTAGTGTGTGGACCACCGGACCACCTGCTAGTGTGTGGACCACCGGACCACCTGGTAGTGTGTGGACCACCAGACCACCTGGTAGTGTGTGGACCACCAGACAACCTGCTAGTGTGTGGACCACCGGGCCACCCGGTAGTGTGGGGACCACCAGACCACCTGGTAGTAGTGGACCACCAGACCACCTGCTAGTGAGTGGACCACCGGGCCACCTGGTAGTGTGTGGACTACCAGACCACCTGGTAGTGTGTGGACCACCAGACCACCTGCTAGTATCTGGACCACCGGACCACCTGGTAGTGTGTGGACCACCAGACCACATGGTAGTGTGTGGACCACCAGACCACCTGCTAGTGTGTGGACCACCAGACCACCTGGTAGTGTGTGGACCACCAGACCACCTGGTATTGTGTGGACCACCGGACCACCTGGTAGTGTGTGAATGAACAGACCACTTGGTCGTGTGTGGACCACCAGACCACATGCTAATGTGTGGACCAGCAGACCACCTGGTAGTGTGTGGGCCACCGGACCACCTGGTAGTGTGTGGACCACCGGACCACCTGGTAGTGTGTGGACCACAGGACCACCTGGTAGTGTGTGGACCACCAGACCACCTGGTAGTGTGTGGACCACCGGACCACCTGGTACTGTGTGGACCACCGGACCACCTGGTAATGTTTGAACCACCGGACCACCTGGTAGTGTGTGGACCACCGGACCACCTGGTACTGTGAGGACCACCGGACCACCACCGGACCACCTGGTAGTGTGTGGACCACCGGACCACCTGGTAGTGTGTGGACCACCGGACCACCTGGTAGTGTGTGGGCCACCGGACCACCTGGTAAAGTGTGAACCACCGGACCACCTGGTAGTGTGTGGACCACCGGACCACCTGGTACTGTGTGGACCACCGGACCACCTGGCAGTGTGTGGACCACCTGGTAGTGTGTGGACCACCTGGTAGTGTGTGGACCACCTGGTAGTGTATGGACCACCTGGTAGTGTGTGGACCACCTGGTAGTGTGTGGACCACATAGTAGTGTGTGGACCACCTGGTAGTGTGTGGACCACCTGGTAGTGTGTGGACCACCTGGTAGTGTGTGGACTACCTGGTAGTGTGTGGACCACCTGGTAGTGTGTGGACCACCTGGTAGTGTGTGGACCACCTGGTAGTGTGTGGACCACCTGGCAGTGTGTGGACCACCTGGCAGTGTGTGGACCACCTGGTAGTGTGTGGACCACCTGGCAGTGTGTGGACCACCTGGTAGTGTGTGGACCACATGGCAGTGTGTGGACCACCTGTTAGTGTGAGGACCACCTGGTAGTGTGGACCACCTGGTAGTTTGTGGATCACCTGGTAATGTGTGTGGACCACCTGGTAGTGTGTGGACCACCTGGTAGTGTGTGGACCACGTGGTAGTGTGTGGACCACCTGGTAGTGTGTGGACTACCTGGTAGTGTGTGGACCACCTGTAGTGTGTGGACCACCTGATAGTGTGTGGACCACCTGGTAGTGTGTGGACCACCTGGTAGTGTGTGGACCACCTGGTAGTGTGTGGACCACCTGGTAGTGTGAGGACCACCTGGTAGTGTGTGGACCACCTGAGCAGTGTGTGGACCACCTGGTAGTGTGTGGACCACCTGGTAGTGTGTGGGCCACCCGGGAGTGTGTGGACCACCATTGAGTGTGGGGACCACCTGGTAGTGTGTGGACCAACTGAGCAGTGTGTGGACCACCTGGTAGTGTGTGGACCACCTGAGCAGTGTGTGGACCACCTGAGCAGTGTGTGGACCACCTGGTAGTGTGTGGACCACCTGGTAGTGTGTGGACCACCTGGTAGTGTGTGGACCACCTGAGCAATGTATGGACCACCTGGTAGTGTGTGGACCACCTGGTAGTGTGTGGACCACCTGGTAGTGTGTGGACTACCTGGTAGTGTGTGGACCACCTGGCAGTGTGTGGACCACCTAGTAGTGTGTGGACTACATGGGAGTGTGTGGACCACCTGTTAGTGTGAGGACCACCTGGTAGTGTGGACCACCTAGTAGTTTGTGGACCTCCTGGTAGTGTGTGGACCACCTGGTAGTGTGTGGACCACCTGGTAGTGTGTGGACCACCTGGTAGTGTGTGGACCACCTGGTAGTGTGTGGACCACCTGGTAGTGTGTGGACCACCTGTAGTGTGTGGACCACCTGGTAGTGTGTGGACCACCTGGTTTTGTGTGGACCACCTGGTAGTGTGTGGACCACCTTGTAGTGTGTGGACCTCCTGGGAGTGTGTGGACCACCTTGTAATGTGTGGACCACCTGGTAGTGTGTGGACCACCTTGTAGTGTGTGGACCACCAGAGCAGTGTGTGGACCACCTGATAGTGTGTGGACCACCTGGTAGTGTGTGGACCACCTGGTAGTGTGTGGACCACCTGGTAGTGTGTGGACCACCTGGGAGTGTGTGGACCACCTGGTAGTGTGTGGACCAACTGAGCAGTGTGTGGACCACCTGGTAGTGTGTGGACCACCTGAGCAGTGTGTGGACCACCTGAGCAGTGTGTAGACCACCTGGTAGTGTGTGGACCACCTGGTAGTGTGTAGACCACCTGGTAGTGTGTGGACCACCTGGTAGTGTGTGGACCACCTGAGCAATGTGTGGACCACCTGGTAGTGTGTGGACCACCTGGTAGTGTGTGGACCACCTGGTAGTGTGTGGACCACCTGGTAGTGTGTGGACCACCCGGTTGTGTGTGGGCCACCTGGTAGTGTGTGGACCACCTGGTAGTGTGCGGAGCACCTGGCAGTGTGTGGACCACCTGGTAGTGTGTGGACCACCTGGCAGTGTGTGGACCAACTGGTAGTTTGTGGACCGCCTGGTAGTGTGTGGACCAACTGGTAGTTTGTGGACCGCCTGGTAGTGTGTGGACCACCTGGTAGTGTGTGGACCACCTGGTAGTGTGTGGACCACCTAGCAGTGTGTGGACCACCTGGCAGTGTGTGGACCACCTGGTAGTGTGTGGACCACCTGGTAGTGTGTGGACCACCTGGTAGTGTGTGGACCACCTGGTAGTGTGTGGACCACCTGGTAGTGTGTGGACCACCTGGTAGTGTGTGGACCACCTGGTAGTGTGTGGACCACCTGGTAGTGTGTGGACCACCTGGCAGTGTGTGGACCACCTGGCAGTGTGTGGACCACCTGGTAGTGTGTGGACCACCTGGTAGTGTGTGGACCACCTGGCAGTGTGTGGACCACCTGGCAGTGTGTGGACCACCTGGCAGTGTGTGGACCACCTGGCAGTGTGTGGACCACCTGGTAGTGTGTGGACCACCTGGCAGTGTGTGGACCACCTGGTAGTGTGTGGACCGCCTGATAATGTGTGGACCACCTGGTAGTGTGTGGACCACCTGGTAGTGTGTGGACCACCTGGTATTGTGTGGACCACCTGGTAGTGTGTGGACCACCTAGCAGTGTGTGGACCACCTGGTAGTATGTGGACCACCTAGCAGTGTGTGGACCACCTGGTAGTGTGTGGACCACCTGGTAGTGTGTGGACCACCTAGCAGTGTGTGGACCACCTGGCAGTGTGTGGACCACATGGTAGTGTGTGGACCACCTGGCAGTGTGTGGACCACCTGGCAGTGTGTGGACTACCTGGTAGTGTGTGGACCACCTGGTAGTGTGTGGACCACCTGGCAGTGTGTGGACCACCTGGCAGTGTGTGGACCACCTGGTAGTGTGTGGACCACCTGGTAGTGTGTGGACCACCTGGCAGTGTGTGGACCACCTGGTAGTGTGTGGACCACCTGGCAGTGTGTGGACCGCCTGATAATGTGTGGACCGCCTGATAATGTGTGGACCACCTGGTAGTGTGTGGACCACCTGGTAGTGTGTGGACCACCTGGTAGTGTGTGGACCACCTAGCAGTGTGTGGACCACCTGGTAGTGTGTGGACCACCTGGTAGTGTGTGGACCACCTTGCAGTGTGTGGACCACCTGGCAGTGTGTGGACCACCTGGCAGTGTGTGGACCACCTGGTAGTGTGTGGACCACCTGGCAGTGTGTGGACCACCTGGCAGTGTGTGGACTTCCTGGTAGTGTGTGGACCACCTGGCAGTGTGTGGACCACCTGGTAGTGTGTGGACCACCTGGCAGTGTGTGGACCACCTGGTAGTGTGTGGACCACCTGGCAGTGTGTGGACCACCTGGCAGTGTGTGGACCACCTGGTAGTGTGTGGACCACCTGGTAGTGTGTGGACCACCTGGCAGTGTGTGGACCACCTGGCAGTGTGTGGACCACCTGGTAGTGTGTGGACCACCTGGCAGTGTGTGGACCACCTGGCAGTGTGTGGACCACCTGGCAGTGTGTGGACCACCTGGCAGTGTGTGGACCACCTGGCAGTGTGTGGACCACCTGGCAGTGTGATGCAGTTGGCAAATTTCTTGCGTGATCTTATTTATAATTTAGTACATCGTAAATGGCGAACTTATATCCTCTCACACTCACTCTCACACTCACACTCACACACTCACACTCACACTCACACTCACATTCACTCTCACGCACTCACACTCACACTCACATTCACACTCACATACTCTCACACTCACACTCACACTCACACTCACACTTACACTCACACTTACACACACACTCACACTCACACTCACACACACACTCACTCAAACTCACACTCACACTCACACTCACACACTCTCACACTCACACTCACACTCACACTTACACTCACACTTACACACACACTCACACTCACACTCACACTCACACTCACACACACACTCACTCAAACTCACACTCACACTCACTCACATTCACACTCACACTCACACTCAAACTCACACTCACACTCACACACACACTCACACTCAAACTCATACTCACAATCACACTCACACTCACACTCACACTCACTCACACTCACACACACTCACACACACTCTCACATTCACACACACACACTCACACACACACACACACACACACACACACACACACACACACACTCACACACACACACACACACACACACACACACACACACACACACACACACACACACACACACACACACACACACACACACACACACACACACACACACACACACACACACACACACACACACACACACACACTCAAAGAACCAAAGGAGCAGGCAGGAATAGCAGGGAGATTACTGCAGTGGATCAGGAAATACCTGACAGGAAAGAAACAACATGTGTTGGTACGTGATGAAGTGTCAGATTGGGTGCATGTGTTGAGTGGGACTTCTCAAGGGCCAGTCCTGGATCCGGCACTGTTTCTAGTGTATGTGAATGACATGATGGAAGGGATAGATTCAGAGATATCCTAGTTTGCTGACAATGTACAGCTAATGAGAAGAATACAAGTGGACGAGGATCAGGTAAGTCTACAAGGAGATTCGGGCAGGCTGCAAGCCTGGCTCCAGGAATTTAGCCACAACAAATGTATAGTCATGAAGTTTGTGGAAGGACAAAGACGACCGCAAACGGATTACAGCCTATGAGGTCAAAGACTGCAAAACTCACTCAAGGAAAGTTATCTTGGGGTGAACATCATACCGAGCACATCTCCTGGGGAGCACGTCAGCCAAATAACTGCTGCAGCACGTCGGCGCCTAGTAAACCTAAGAATAGCTTTTCGGCATCTAAATGAGAAGTCAATCAAGACACTGTACGCTGTGTATGTCAGGCCCATATTGGAATACGAGTGTGGAGCAGTTTGGAACCCACACCTGGTCATGCAAGTCAAGAAATTAGAGAAAGCTTGAAGGTTAGCAACAAAACTAGTCTTGGAGCTAAGGGGTATACCCAACGAGGAGAAGTTAAGAGAAATCAACCTGACCACACTGGAGGACAGAAGGGATAGTGGCGACATGATAACGACAAATAAGATACTGAGAGGGATTAACAAGATAGGGACAGAATGTTTCAGAGATGGGACACAGCAGCAAGGTGTCACAACTGGAAGTTGAGAACTCAGATTAGTTACAGGGATGTTAGGAGGCATTTCTTATGTCATAGAGTTGTCAGGAAATGGAACAATACGGAGAGTGATGTAGTGGAGAAGAAGAAGTTTGATAAAGCTCGTGGAGAAAGAAGAGAACGGACCTAGTAGCGACTAGGGAAGAGATGGGGCCAGGAGTTGTGAATTGATCAACCACAACTATGTGAGTTCGCATACATACACAATAGCTGCTGCAAAAAATGAGAGCTAGCAAATTTAAGAATAGTTTCTCGACATCTATGGAGTCCTTCACGACACCGTATACCGTGTACGTCAGGCCCATAATGGAGTACACAGCACCAGTATGGAACCCACACCTGGTCAAATATGTCAAGAAATTACAGAAAGTGCAAGGGTTTACAAGAAGACTAGTCCTGGAGCTAAGAGGTATGTACTGTGAGAAAAGTCAAACTGATGACACTGGAGAATATAAAGGCTAAAGGAGATATAATGATGGCTCAAATTATATTCATTCACTTGCTTTCCTTATGCCTTATAAACATAAGATTTCATTTGTCAGAGAAAAGTTGGAAAGTCTGTACACAAATATTCTCCACATAAGAGAGAGAAGCTTAAGACGACGTTCCGGTCCTACTAGGACCATTACAAGTCACACTGACACGGAAGAGTAAGGGAGCCAGTGTAAATAGACGAGAGGGACAGTGAATGTAAAAAGAGAGGAAGCAAAAATAAATAGTGGTGATGGTAATGGTGGTAGTGGAAGCAGTGGTAGAAAGTAGTAATGACAGTAGAAACTACTAGTGAAAGTAGAAAGTACTAGTGAAAGTAGAAAGTAGTATACCTGGAGAGGGTTCCGGGGGTCAACGGCCCTGCGGCCGGGTCTGTGACAAGGCCTCATGGTGGCTCAGGGCCTGATCATCCAGGCTGTTACTGCTGGTCGCACGCAACCCGACGTACGAACCACAGCCCGGCTGGTCAGGCACTGACTTTAGGTGCGTTTCCAGTGCCTGTTTGAAGACAGCTGACACTTATTGTGTTGTCTCTTATCGTGCTAGTGACACACCTGCTTTCATTGGGGAATGATGCATCGTCTGCCGAGTCTTTTGCTTTCACATGGAGTGATTTTCGTGTGCAAGTTTGGTACTAATCCCGCTAGGATTTTCCAAGTGCATATAATCATGTATCTCTCTCGCCTGTGTTCCAGGGAGTACAGGTTCAGGAACTTCAAGCGCTCCCAGTAATTGAGGTGTTTTATCTCCGTTATGTGCGTCTTGAATGTTCTCTGTACATTTTCTAGGTCGGCAATTTCACCTGCCTTGAAAGGTGCTGTTAGTGTGCAGCAATATTCCAGCCTAGATAGAACAAGTGACCTGAAGAGTGTCAACTTGGGCTTGGCCTCCCTAGTTTTGAAGGTTCTCATTATCCATCCTGTCATTTTTCTAGCAGATGTGATTGATACAATGTTATGGTCTTTGAGGGTGAGATCTTCCGACATGATCACTCCCAGGTCTTTTACATTAGTTTTTCGCTCTATTGTGTTGTTGAAATTTGTTTTATACTCCGATGTACTTTCAGTAGAAAGTAAGGGAAGCAGATTGTAGTCTGTTTCGCTTTTTCTCTTGCTTTTTAAGCTGACTGATGAAAAGATTCCCTGACAATCATCTTTTGAATCTGGAACGTCAAGAGAAAGACTAGCAAATTTAGAAAGGGTATAATAATTTTCACTCTGATAAACATTAGATCAAAAAGACTGTTGGTGTCCCTGTGACAAAACTGTAAACGTTACCAAGTATCAATATGGAACGACATTCATTCTCCATTTCTGTGGTTACGAAGTACAAAGCACGGAAGGTCACTAACCGAAGGTGAAAGGTCACTCACTGTGGGAGGAAGGTCAGTACCTGCAGGAGACAGGTCACTAACTACAGGACCAAATTATCCTTTGTTGTCCGTGTCTATAGTACAAGAGTAAATCTCTCTAAAGTCCCTGTATTACGCGGATTAATCTTTGTGTATTGTGCAGCTGGGTGTAAGACTAGTCACATAATGTTGTATACGGACTGTGCAGCCAGCTGTGTCATTATCACCTGTGGTGGGAGGGGATACCATGTGTACTCTGCAGCCAGATGCGTGATTAATACTTGGCCTGATGTATGATCTTCACCTGGGGTGGGAAAGGACGTCAAGTGTACTCAGCAGCCAGATGTATGATCTTCACTTGGGGTAGGAGAGGACGTCAAGTGTACTCAGCAGCCAGATGTGTGATCTTCACCTGGGGTGGGAGAGGACGTCAAGTGTACTCTGCAGCCAGATGTATGATCTTTACTTGGGGTAGGAGAGGACGTCAAGTGTACTCTGCAGCCAGATGTATGATTTTCACCTGGGGTGGGATAGGACGTCATGTGTACTCTGCAGCCAGATGCATGATCTTCACCTGGGATGGGAGGGGACGTCATCTGTACTCTGCAGCCAGATGTGTGATCTTCACCTGGGGTGGGAGAGGAAGTCATGTGTACTCTGCGGTCTGATGTGCGATAAATAATTGGGATGTGGGGGGAAAGGTCATGTGTACTCTGCAGTCATATACATGATCGTCACTTGGGTGGGAGAGGACGTCATGTGTATTCTGCAGCTAGATGTATGATCTTGATCTGGGGTGGGAAGGGACGTCATGTGTACTGTGCAGCCAGATGTATGATCTTCACCTGTGGTGGGAGAGGACGTCAAGTGTACTCTGCAGCCAGATGTATGATCTTCACCTGTGGTGGGAGAGGACGTCAAGTGTACTCTGCAGCCAGATGTATGATCTTCACCTGGGTGGGAGAGGACGTCAAGTGTACTCTGCAGCCAGATGTATGATCTTCACCTGTAGTGGGAGAGGACGTCATGTGTACTCTGCAGCCAGATGTATGATCTTCACCTGTGGTGGGAGAGGACGTCATGTGTACTCTGCAGCCAGATATCAATGATCAGGGGTGCTGTACTCTCTCGCTTTCAAGTTATTAATAGTACTCAGCATCTTTAAATTAAAAATTAGACACGTTCAATACTTAGGAACATTTATTTGCTAAACCACAGGCGAATAAACCAGCTGACAAAATCCTGCTGTGCAGGCTGAACTTTGAAACATGTAAAGACACGTGTTGCACATAAGTCTTTGTCGTCCTCTCTGCACCTAATCAGGTGTGTATTCCGAAATTGTCAATGGCTGTATTCTCTTGCAAATTCTCTAATTTACTTGCAAATTGTTTAATTTCGTTTCAAAGGTTCTTATTACGTTTGATTGCCAGGTATTAAATATTGTTCTCACCAAGTTGTCGAAAATATGGCGAAATGTAATTTGTGATGCCCGTAAAACATTGTCAAAATATCTTGTTAGGTGTCCTAATGTCTACTTCTATGTCCATTCATTTTTTGAGCGTCCATAGGGTTTCGAAAACATCTTTCATTTTTTTTTTACTCTCGCAAGCGTCGATAGTGGTAATGTCTCGTAATGATTCGTAATTTTCCTCTGTTTAGTTACATTAACGTAATGAGGCCTAATTACGTTTTCATGTTCATCATCTCAGGAGGTAATTGTCAAGAAATAAGAAGTTCTTATTTGCTATTATCCTCCTCGCAGCCGTATTAATGTCTGATTATTTGGTTGCAGAGTTTTTTTTTCAGTACGTGTTATTAGAATAATTCCGCGAGGGAGGATACGTGTCGAGTTAGGTTAGGTTAGGTTAGGTTAGGTTAAGTTAGGTTAGGTTAGATTAGGTTAGGTTAGGTTAGGTTAGGAAAGGTTAGGTTTGGTTAGGTTACGTTACGTTATGTTATGTTAGGTTAGGTTAGGTTAGGTTATGTTAGGTTAGGTTAGGTTATGTTAGGTTAGGTTAGGTTAGGTTAAGTTAGGTTAGGTTAAGTTAGGTTAGGTTAGGTTAGGTTAGGTTAGGTTAGGAAAGGTTAGGTTAGGTTAGGTTAGGTTAGGAAAGGTTAGGTTAGGTTAGGTTAGGTTAGGAAAGGTTAGGTTAGGTTAGGTTAGGTTAGGTGGAGAGGTTAAGGGAACTCAACCTGATGCCACTAGGGGAAAGAAGAATTAGGGGTGATATGATAACAATGTACAAAATACTGTGGGGAAATGGCAGGGTGGACAGGGACAGATTGTTTATAAGACAGTGAATAGCACACAAGGGCACATATGGATACCGAAAAACCAGAGGAGTCACGGGGGTGTGAGGTAGTATATTTTCAGTCTCACATTAGTTAGGAAGTGAAACGACCTCGAGAATGAAATGGTAAAGGCAGGGTTGACACATAGCTTTAAGAATAGGTATGGAAAGACTCTCGAAGCAAAGAAAGCGTGAACCTTGTAGTGACCAGCAAAGAGGTGGTGCCAGGAGCTAAGAATCGACCCTTGAAACTACATATGGGTGAGAGCACACACACACACACGCACGCACACACACACACACACACACACACACACACACACACACACACACACACACACACACACACACACACACACACACACACACACACACACACACACAACAACACACAAACACACACACACACACACACACACACACACACACACACACACACACACACACACACACACACACACACAAACACACACACACACACACACACACACACACACACACACACACACACACACACACACACACACACACACACACACACACACACACACACACACACACACACACACACACACACACACACACACACACACACACACACACACACACACACACACACACACACACACACACACACGTAATGTGTTTACATCACCCTGGAACTGTGTGAACTCACTTTGTTCCATCCAGGTGAACTCGCTGCTGAGTTATGTCCATTGCTACTGCTGACCTTCCCTCTTTGTGGTGCTACACAACAAATGCTCCTGACAAAAGACCTCAATAAACCAGTACAACAAGAGTGACAACACGCTATATCTCCTTAAGTAGTCGGCAGGAGGACACTTTACGCAGTAGTAGTAGTAGTAGTAGTAGTAGTAGCAGTAGTAGCAGTAGTAGTAGTAGTAGTAGCAGTAGTAGCAGCAGTAGTAGTAGTAGTAGTAGTAGTAGTAGTAGTAGCAGTAGTAGTAGTAGTAGTAGCAGTAGTAGCAGCAGTAGTAGTAGTAGTAGTAGTAGTAGTAGTAGCAGTAGTAGTAGTAGTAGTAGTAGTAGCAGTAGCAGCAGCAGTAATAGTAGTAGTAGTAGTAGTTTATATAGTAGTTTATATCGGATCGTTATTTAATTGTAGCTACAGTTAGAGTAAGAGGTAGATGGAAAAAGAGGAAATTGGCAACAACAAGCAAGAGGGAGGTGAAAGTGTATAAACTAAGGGAGGAGGAAGTTCGGGTGAGATATAAGCAACTATTGGCAGAAAGGTGGACTGGTGCAAGTATGAGTAGTGGGAGGGTTGAAGAAGGTTGGAATAGTTTTCAAAATGCAGTATTAGAATGTCGGGCAGAAGGTTGTGGTTATAGGAGGGTGGGTGCAGGAGGAAAGAGGAGTGATTGGTGGAATGATGAAGTAAAGGGTGTGATTAAAGAGAAAAAGATAGCTTATGAGAGGTTTTTACAAAGCAGAAGTGTTATAAGAAGAGTAGAGTATGTGGAGAGTTAAAGAAAGGTAAAGAGAGTGGTGAGAGAGTGCAAAAGGAGAGCAGATGATAGAGTGGGAGAGGCACTGCCAAGAAATTTTAGTGAAAATAAGAAAAAAATTTGAAGCGAGTTAAACAAGTTAAGAAAGCCTAGGGAACAGTTAAAAACAAAGTAGGGGGGTTAGTAGATGGGGAGATGGAGGTTTTGGGTAGATGGCGAGAATATTTTGAGGAACTTTTAAATGCCGACGAAGAAAGGGAAGCGGTAATTTCATGCACTGGCCAGGGAGGTATACCATCTTTTAGGAGTGAAGAAGAGCAGGATGTGAGTGTGGGGGAGGTACGTGAGGCATTATGTAGAATGAAGGGGGTAAAGCAGCTGGAACTGATGGGATCATGACAGAAATGTTAACAGCAGGGGGGATATAGTGTTGGAGTGGTTGGTATTTTTTTTAATAAATGTATGAAAGAGGGGAAGGTACCTAGGGATTGGCAGAGAGCATGTATAGTCCCTTTATATAAAGGGAAAGGGGACAAAAGACATTGTAAAAAATATAGAGGAATAAGTTTACTGAGTATACCAGGAAAAGTGTACGGTAGGGTTATATAACTGAAAGAATTAGAGGTAAGACAGAATGTAGGATTGCGAATGAGCAAGGAGGTTTCAGAGTGGGTAGGGGATGTGTAGATCAAGTGTTTACATTGAAGCATATATGTGAATAATATTTAGATAAAGGTAGAGAAGTTTGTATTGCATTTATGGGTTTAGAAAAGGCATATGATAGAGTGGATAGGGGAGCAATGTGGCAGATGTTGCAAGTATATGGAATAGGTGGTAAGTTACTAAATGCTGTAAAGAGTTTTTATGAGGATAGTGAGGCTCAGGTTAGGGTGTGTAGAAGAGAGGGAGACTACTTCCCGGTAAAAGTAGGTCTTAGACAGGGATGTGTAATGTCACCATGGTTGTTTAATATATTTATAGATGGGGTTGTAAAAGAAGTAAATGCTAGGGTGTTCGGGAGAGGGGTGGGATTGAATTATGGGGAATCAAATACAAAATGGGAATTGACACAGTTGCTTTTTGCTGATGATACTGTGCTTATGGGAGATTCTAAAGAAAAATTGCAAAGGTTAGTGGATGAGTTTGGGAGTGTGTGTAAAGGTAGAAAGTTGAAAGTGAACATAGAAAAGAGTAAGGTGATGAGGGTATCAAATGATTTAGATAAAGAAAAATTGGATATCAAATTGGGGAGGAGGAGTATGGAAGAAGTGAATGTTTTCAGATACTTGGGAGTTGACGTGTCGGCGGATAGATTTATGAGGTGAGGTTAATCATAGAATTGATGAAGAAAAAAAGGTGAGTGGTGCGTTGAGGTATATGTGGAGGCAAAAAAACGTTATCTATAAAGGCAAAGAAGGGAATGTATGAAAGTATAGTAGTACCAACACTCTTATATGGGTGTGAAGCTTGGGTTGTGAATGCAGCAGCGAGGAGGCGGTTGGAGGCAGTGGAGATGTCCTGTTTAAGAGCAATGTGTGGTGTAAATATTATGCAGAAAATTCGGAGTGTGGAAATTAGGAGGTGTGGAGTTAATAAAAGCATTAGTCAGAGGGCAGAAGAGGGGTTGTTGAGGTGGTTTGGTCATTTAGAGAGAATGGATCAAAGTAGAATGACATGGAGAGCATTTAAATCTGTAGTGGAAGGAAGGCGAGGTAGGGGTCGTCCTCGAAAAGGCTGGAAGGAAGGGGTAAGGGAGGTTTTGTGGGCGAGGGGCTTGGACTTCCAGCAGGGGTGCATGAGCGTGTTCGATAGGAGGGAATGGAGACGAATGGTATTTGGGACCTGACGAGCTGTTGGAGTGTGAGCAGGGTAATATTTAGTGAAGGGATTCAGGGAAACCGGTTATTTTTATATAGTCGGACTTGAGTCCTGGAAATGGGAAGTACAATGTCTGCACTTTAAAGGAGGGGTTTGGGATATTGGCAGTTTGGAGGGATATGTTGTGTGTCTTTATACGTATATGCTTCTAAACTGTTGTGTTCTGAGCACCTCTGCAAAAACAGTGATTATGTGTGAGTGAGCTGAAAGTGTTGAATGATGATGAAAGTATTTTCTTTTTGGGGATTTTCTTTCTTTTTGGGTCACCCTGCCTGGGTGGGAGACGGCCGACTTCTTGAAATATATATATATATATATATATATATATATATATATATATATATATATATATATATATATATATATATATATATATATATATATATATATATATATATATATATATATGTGTGTGTGTGTGTGTATGTGTGTACTCACCTAGTTGTACTCACCTAGTTGAGGTTGCGGGGGTCGAGTCCGAGCTCCTGGCCCCGCCTCTTCACTGATCGCTACTAGGTCACTCTCCCTGAGCCGTGAGCTTTATCATACCTCTGCTTAAAGCTATGTATGGATCCTGCCTCCACTACATCGCTTCCCAAACTATTCCACTTACTGACTACTCTGTGGCTGAAGAAATACTTCCTGTGTGTGTGTATGTGTGTGTGTGTGTATGTGTGTGTGTGTATGTGTGTATGTGTTTGTGTGCATGTGTGTTTGTGTGTGTGTGTGTGTATGTGTGTGTGTGTATGTGTGTGTGTGTATGTGTGTGTGTGTATATGTGTGTGTGTATATGTGTGTGTGTGTGTGTGTGTGTGTGTGTGTATGTGTGTGTGTACTCACCTAATTGTACTCACCTAATTGTGGTTGCAGGGGTCGAGACTCAGCTCCTGGCCCCGCCTCTTCACTGATCGCTACTGGATCCTCTCTCTCTCTGCTTCCTGAGCTTTGTCATACCTCTTCTTAAAACTATGTATGGTTCCTGCCTCCACTACTTCACTTGCTAGGCTATTCCACTTGCTGACAACTCTATGACTGAAGAAATACTTCCTAACGTCCCTGTGACTCGTCTGAGTCTTCAGCTTCCAGTTGTGACCCCTTGTCCCTGTGTCCCCTCTCTGGAACATCCTATCTCTGTCCACCTTGTCTATTCCCCGCAATATCTTGTATGTCGTTATCATGTCTCCCCTGACTCTTCTGTCCTCCAGTGTCGTCAGTCCGATTTCCCTTAACCTTTCCTCGTAAGACATTCCCTTGAGCTCTGGGACTAGCCTTGTTGCAAACCTTTGTACTTTCTCTAACTTCTTGACGTGCTTGACCAGGTGTGGGTTCCAGACTGGTGCTGCATACTCCAGTATGGGCCTAACATACACAGTGTACAGTGTCTTGAACGATTCCTTATTAAGGTATCGGAACGCTATTCTCAGGTTTGCCAGGCGCCCGTATGCTGCAGCGGTTATTTGGTTGATGTGTGCCTCCGGTGATGTGCTCGGTGTTATGGTCACCCCAAGGTCTTTCTCCCTGAGTGAGGTCTGTAGTCTTTGTCCACCTAGCCTATACTCTGTCTGCGGTCTTCTTTGCCCCTCCCCAATCTTCATGACTTTGCATTTGGCTGGATTGAATTCGAGAAGCCAGTTACTGGACCACATGTCCAGCCTCTCCAGGTCTCTTTGCAGTCCTGCCTCATCCTCGTCCGATTTAATTCTTCTCATCAACTTCACGTCATCTGCGAACAGGGACACTTCAGAGTCTATTCCTTCCATCATGTCGTTCACATATATCAAAAATAGCACTGGTCCTAGAACTGACCCCTGTGGGACCCCGCTCGTAACAGGCGCCCACTGTGATACCTCTTCACGTACCATGACTCGTTGCTGCCTCCCTGTCAGGTATTCCCTTATCCATTGCAGTGCCCTTCCTTTTACGTGTGCCTGATCCTCCAGCTTCTGCACTAATCTCTTGTGGGGAACTGTGTCAAAGGCCTTCCTGCAGTCTAGGAAAACGCAATCTACCCAACCCTCTCTCTCATGTCTTACTTCTGTTACCTTGTCATAAAACTCCAGGAGGTTTGTGATACAAGATTTGCCTTCCCTGAACCCATGCTTGTTTTCATTTATAATCTTGTTCCTTTCCAGGTGTTCGACCACTCTCCTCCTGATAATCTTCTCCATGACTTTGCACACAATACATGTCAGAGACACAGGTCTGTAGTTTAGTGCCTCGTTTCTGTTTCCTTTCTTAAATATGGGGACTACATTAGCTGTCTTCCATTTCTCAGGTAGTTGCCCAGTTTCAAGGGATGTGTTGAAGATTGTGGTTAGAGGCACACACAGCATCTCTGCTCCTTCTCTAAGGACCCATGGGGAGATGTTGTCCGGTCCCATCGCCTTTGAGGTGTCAAGGTCACTTAAGAGCTTCTTCACCTCCTCCTCAGTTGTTCGTATGTCATCCACTTGTTGGTATATTCCCTCTTGATGTTCCCTTCTGTTCTGTCTTCCCACAGCCCTTCCTGTCTCTACTGTAAAAACTTCCTTAAATCTCCTGTTCAGCTCCTCACATACCTCCTGATCATTTCTTGTGAGTTCTCCACCTTCTGTCCTTAATCTGATCACCTGGTCTTTGACTGTTGTCTTCCTCCTGATGTGGCTATACAACAGTTTCGGGTCTGTCTTGATTCTCGATGCTATGTCATTTTCATACAGTCGCTGGGCCTCCCTCCTTACCTGTGCGTACTCATTCCTGGCTCTGCGACTGATCTCCCTATTTTCGTGTGTTCTCTGCCTTCTGTACTTTTTCCATTCTCTATTGCACTTTGTTTTTGCCTCCTTACACCGTCGGGTGAACCAGGGGCTTGTTCTGGTCTTCCCGTTGTTACTGTTGCCCTTGGGAATGAACCTTTCCACTGCCTCCTTGCATTTTGTTGCTACATATTCCATCATTTCATTTACTAGCTTTCCTGCCAGTTCTCTGTCCCACTGGACCTCCCGCAGGAAGTTCTTCAATCCTATGTAGTCCCCTCTTTTATAGTCAGGCTTTTCCCATTCTACTCCTGTTATTCTCTCCACTTGCAGCTCTACTATGTATTCAAAGCACAGAACCACGTGGTCGCTAGCTCCTAGGGGACTCTCATACTTGATGTCCTCAATGTCTGAGCTGCCCAGGGTGAACACAAGGTCCAATCTTGCTGGTTCATCCTCCCCTCTCACTCTGGTAGTGTCCTTAACATGTTGGTGCATGAGGTTTTCCAGCACCACGTCCAACATCCTGGCTCTCCATGTTTCGGGACCCCCATGTGGCTCCAGGTTTTCCCAGTCAATCTCCCTGTGGTTGAAATCCCCCATAACCAGCAACTTTGCTCTGCTGGAGTGAGCTCTTCTTGCCACCTCAGCAAGTGTGTCCACCATTGTTCTGTTGCTCTCTTCATATTCCTCTCTTGGCCTCCTGCAGTTCTGTGGTGGATTATACATCACTGCAATGACCACTTTGTGTTCCCCAGACTGAAGTGTACCTGTTATGTAGTCTCTTTCTCCCGTCTCATCTATTCCTTCCATTTTCTCGAATTTCCATCTGTTTTTTACGA